>NW_026054932.1:0-154103 GCF_022478755.1 Daldinia loculata
AAATAAAATAAAATAAAATAAAATAAAATAAAATAAAATAAAATAAAATAAAATAAAATAAAATAAAATAAAATAAAATAAAATAAAATAAAATAGAATATTTTTATTGTTTTATATAAGGGGGCTTTCGGGGGGAGGGGGGGGGGGTTAAAAAAAAAACACGGGTGGGATTTAAACTTACGTTTTTATACAAAAAGATACGTATTTTGACTTTTTTCTCGAAAGTGGGGAATCTGGTAAGACCCGTTGTTTTGGGAAGATGCACCCAATAAAAACGCTCCAGAGCTGCGCACGGACGAACTTCCTATCTCGAAAAATGGCCAGGCAAAAAGATCGTCTGACAATATCCCTCGTAAACTCGGGCACTAAGACAAGCGGGGTCTTATCTTCCCCAAACTTCTCCGTTCGGAGCTTTTCCATTTATGCTTCTTCCATCAATCATCAATCATCAATCTTTCTTAGAACCCCCAACAACCCCCATCTCGAAGACCCCTCACAATTAACTACTACTGCTACTACTACTACTACTTAATAGTAATAGCAATATAATAAGTTCGCCATCGTTGCTTGAGGGGTTTCCACCATAACGCCCACCACCCTTCTTTCCAATGCTGCTTACAGCCTGTAGCAGGATATTATGTAGAGCTGCAGAATCCGTGCCACCCACGGGCATGGTAGTATTGACATATTAACATATTAACAATCAATAAAATGGGAGTTGGACCCTGCCACCTGACAGCGAACATGTTTGCCAAGGCTCAAGCGCACACAAAGTCTTGGACAAGAGTGCCATAAAAGTCACCCTTCCAACGACAATGTCTAGCATGAAGGTACCAGCCGAGAACATGACTCGTTGTCCGTCGGTGCTATTTCTACCTCCGTACTCAGCCGCATCTGGGCACTCGATAGTCTATCAACTAGATAGAAAATTAACGATTACCGATGATTCGTATAGTCGAAACTGGGTTCAAGCAGCTATGTCTTCTGCCGAAGATTGCGGAGTAAGATCTGTGGAAGAGAACTAGGGCCAAGACGTTTAGGACCAACCGTTTCGCGGGGTAGCGTCCGTCAGCGACCAGGCATCGCCAACCCTAGGACGTTGCTTCTTGCCAAGTAGAGTTGAATATCCGTCTAGGCGAGGCCGGGGTGTTTAATAACGACGCAATCAAATCCTGTCGCTGATTTGCCGAAAGTGCATATCCAGGTTCTGGACCCTCTTCTGTCCTCCAGGCCACTGGGAAGCACCCCAGACCGAATGGATGGATGGGTGGATTGTTCGGACTTAATCCTAAGAAGAAATCCATTATAAACAAGTTTGAAAGTCCAGGGGACCTGCTTGCCCTTGTCTTCTCTGCGTTCTCGCCGTTTTTTTCTGCGTCACTCACCGACTTCGCTCAACTGCTCATACAGTTAGTCAGTCACCATGGCAGCGATACGGACCATAGACGAGAAAGGCGATATCGACCAGCCTGAGGCGCTCGCGCTCGAAACTAAGAGCCAAGGCTCCTCTGAGGCACCTGGCTGGACCACGGAGGAAGAAACCGTTGTTCGCAGGAAGCTGGACTGGCAGCTAGTGCCAACCGTCACTCTTTTATACCTCCTTTGCTTTCTTGATCGGTACGGCGCTATTAGAACTACTAGGACTATAACGGATGCTAATTAGAGGAATAGAATAAACATCGGAAATGCCCGTATCCAGGGAATGCAAGAGGATCTGAACCTTGTCGGATACCGATTCAACATCGCAACGAGCATCTTCTACATCGTCTACTTGACGGTCGAGGTGCCGTCTAACATCATCTTAAAACGTGTCGGTCCGCGATTCTACCTTCCTGGACTGGTTGTTGGGTTCGGCGCTGTGTCCGTAGCGACAGCTTTCGTGAGGACGTACGAGCAGTTATGCGCCGTTCGCGCGTTGTTGGGTATCTTCGAAGGTGGAACCATGCCCGGGTTGGCCTTCTTCCTCAGTTCCTTCTATAAGAGGGAAGAACTGTACTTCAGAATTGGAATTTACGTCTCGGCCGCATCGCTTGCTGGCGCATTCGGTGGACTGCTGGCCGCAGGATTCTCGCAGATCCCCGACTGGGGAATTGCTAGCTCAAGGTTGCACACGTGGCGCAATATCTTCTTCTTCGAGGGTATCATCACCATTCTCTTCGCCGCGTTTGCTCCTATCATCTTGCCACAGAGCCCCGAGACGTCGAGGGTCCTTACAGACCGCGAGAGGTGGATCGCCTCCGAACGACTTCGCCTCGAGCACAAAGCTAGTCCTAACGAGAAAGTACAGACGCGCCATGTTAAGCGCGCGCTGCTTAACATCAATAACTACATCTGCGCCGCGGGTTTCTTCTCTATCAACGTTACTGTTCAGGGTCTTTCCGTCTTTATGCCTACTATTCTTAGGGAGTTGGGATGGGAGTCGCTGACTGCGCAGTACTACACTGTTCCCGTTTACGTTGCCGCCTCGCTAATCGCTATCGGCGTCGGTTTCATCAGCGATAAGACGAGGATGCGCGGCATATATCTTGCTGTGTTCACGTTCCTCGGTATTACGGGCTTCGCGATGCTCCGGTGGGGCTCGGGCAACCACCTCAAGTACGCCGCTGTCTACCTCTGTGCTGTCGGCGCATTCCCCGGCGGGCCCGGGTTCCTATCTTGGGGTCTGAACAACTCGGCTGGCCCGGCAGTGCGAGCCGTATCTAGTAGCTGGATTGTCACGTTGGGTACCATGGGTGGTATCTTGGCTGTCTGGGCTTACCTCCCCAACGACGGACCCTCATTCCCCATCGGCCACACAATCAATCTCGTTGCGCAAATCTTCGCCCTGTTCCTCTCAACCGGTGGCATCGCCTACTGCGTGTGGGAGAATCGCGTACGGGCCCGCGGTGGCCGGGACAGTCGGCTCGTGGGCTTGACGGAAGACGAGAAGGCGGACTTAGGATACAGACACCCCGATTTCCGCTACATCGCGTAATCACTAGCACACGGGTAGTTCTAGGCGCTTTTGGTATTGTTAGCACTTGTTATGACACGTCACTACGCTTTTTTCGAATATGCATGTTGCGCGCAACTGGTAGACTACCTAAGGTTTCTTAGAGAACTGTGGCGCTACAGGCAGAGGATGTATTGGATGGGATTGGATACGATCGTCGTTGTAGAATTATATTTAACCTAGAATAGACGACGCCATAGTACGGAACTTGAACGTAACGCAATATAACTACATAAATACGCGTAAAGCAATAGGATCTTCTGATAGTGTATTGCTTCTCAGTGGATTACTAGTAGCTTTACCTTTTAGGTACTCTGCCATGGATGAACGATACATATGATAAACGCCGTCACGATTCTATGGTAAAGTTACTTAATTCCTTTACACGACACAACATCCTCTCCCCCTTTTGCCACCCCTCCCCTCGCTTCGTCCGAAACGAGATGCGCGGAGTAGTGGCGTTCCGGCGCGTATGCAAGCAATATATGTCACTATGTGCGTAAGTGCGCCCACCATGCGTCTATCGCGCCTAATTGCGAGTTAATATCGACCGCGCCTAGTTTGTATGTATGTCCGAGACACATGGTATGCGGGCTATTTGTGGGTTTGTACATGTCGTTATGTATTTTTTGAGGGTGGTGGATAGGTAGGTATGTACTGGGTCTTGTACCTAGGTAGATAGGTAGGTAGGTGGTGTGCTATGGCTGGGGACCGTGTATGTGAGTACCTAGGTTGGGTAGGTAGGTAAGGGGCCCTTGAGGTAAATGTTAAAGGGGGAAGTTGTTTTTAGGAAGTTTGTTTTGTATAGCAACTGAGGTAGGGACTTATTTCTATTTTTTGAGAGTTAGAGGTATAGAGGAAGTATGTGTCTGATCCGTGTAGGGGTAAGTAATAAATAGAGTGGCCAGGCTCTTGGTTTTACTTAGGATTGGTGAAGGGATACCTTAAGTACCTAAAGCATTTCACGTGCCTTTCTTTCCTTCTTGGAGAATAAGGTGGAGGTTATAGTATAGTCCTCTAAGTAGAGACCAAGTTAACTAATCTACCATGCAAATCTAACAATTGGCGATGATGGCGTGATTATATATGATGTTCCCTCTCACTAAAGACTGCTTCCCTATCTTGCTTTATGATAATGAAGAATATTGGGTTATACTTACTACACATATAATTTCACCATCTAGAGAGGCTTGCTATGAGGGATGGACATGAAAGGATATCTTCTGAGACGTAGAATATTTATATCTTTAACGGTCTTGATCGAAAACCCTAACTTATCATCCCTCAGCTAGAATATCGGGATGTGGGTGAATTTTGAACACTGTTAGAGAACCTGTAGAAAGTTATAGTTATCGAGACTACGAATAATACACGTCGTATCTTAAGAACCTAGCTATATAAGCCTAGCGATGTTGGATATACGAAATAAAGGGGACGATATATCTATACTGCAAGAAGCAATTATATTCTTTAGTATAGCCCCAGCCGAAAGAAAAATCCAGATAGCTCTATTACATCTCTCACATTGCTACCCAACTACATGCCCAAGCCATTATGCCTCAATCCACACCTTTGCTAGAGGGATATTTCCTTAATCTTATGACAGACAAGGACCAGGGAACCTCCAAATGGACAAGAATCCGATAAATATAACCCTTGTATTGTGAGTGATTATCTGTGGACACAGAACCACCCTGAGGTTGTCCACTTAGTTATTCCCCTTTCACTTGTATAGGATGTCGCATATTGGTGCTATCTATGTCACGAGGTGGAACGAAACAGTATGGAAACAACTTCGTTGTTCCGCAAGGAACTCTAAACTACCTATGAAGATCTATCGTCTATACATACTGAACAGTTCCTTTGTTCTAGATGTCTCATCTAGAATCCTGACAATCTAGGCAGTATGGTCAGTCACTGCAAGCCCTGCTATAGTAAGGTGATACAGAAATATAAGAGCGACCTATAGGCTCCTAGAGGATCAGCTTCGAAGACGGATTCTTTAGATTCTTTAGAATACGCCCACATTAGCTTTTGGCCTCCTGCGACTATGAAACGGGTTGGGGAGATCCACGAAGGAACTGAGATAGTAGTTGAAGAGGGCCGATATGAAAGAAGTGTAAGCAAACACTAGCAGGTCGTTATTCTGCTCAATCGTATCTCATACCTATCAAATACACCAGAACAGCCTTGTTGTCCCCTATCGCTCTTATTTATACACACTACTGCTAACCCTCCTATACCATCTTCTCACTACCTAGCCTTCTCCCGTAGAATATCCAAAACCCGCAACACTATCCTAGCAACTCCCCTGCCATCCTGCCAAGCATCGTCATGCGGCCCCGTAAGATCCCTCACAAGCAACACCTCAACACCATCCCCCTTCAACCTCTCCGCCATCCCATCCGTCTCCGGCATATCCACCAGCTCATCATCTACCGAGTGTCCCAACACAGCCAACCCGTCAGGGTACCAATCGCCATAGCTCCCCGGGCACTTCATCGGCGCCGCTTCATCCCACTTATCCTGCGGCCCGAATGCCCCTTCTAGGAACCCCGCATACCCGCCGCCGACCCGTACGTTCAAGCCCGTCATATCATAGATCCCCTCGACGCCGAACACAGCAGCGGGGAATTCTACCTTAACGTCTTCGATGCTAGACAATCCCGCTAATAGCTGGTACGCAAGACATGCGCCAGCCGAGTGTCCAACAAGCACGTACCTGCTCCCAAAGCCATACCGGTTCTGTAGGAACGCGAGCGCGGAGCGCACGTCATCGAGGTGGTCCGGATGCTTGGCGCCGCGGAAGCGATCCGGTGGCGTAGTTGCCGGGTCCTGCGGGAACTCCGGGTGTGGACTCAGGCGGTAATCGAGGGAGGCGAAGGCGGCGACAGGGATGCTACCGGTAGATCCACCACCGGTACCACTGCTCTCAAGGAAGCGCGTTACGACCGGCGCGAAGGTGTCGTGCGCTATGCGAGGGTCGCGCCATGCACCGCCGTGGATGAATCTAGCTGCGGGGAAAGCGGTATGTGTTAGTTGATGTGTGTTGTCTATATTTACATATACCTTGAGTGGTATGTAAGTGAGATTCACACGATCCAATATTTAGTTTGAGTCTTATCAGCAACGTCGAGGTCCCAGACCCCTAGCCGTTGCAGCTCGTGTGTGCCGTACTGGTGGACAGTATATTTGAGCGACGACGCCATGAGTAACCCTAAGTGCTGACTAGGTTAGGGGGTTACGCTAGATGCCAATGGTGAAAGGAAGCATTTGCGATAGGCATTGATGCTGGGATTATGGAGCATGAGGGGAATGCGTCCATCTCAATGCGCGCCCTTAGTACATATCAGTCTTTAAATGCATATGACTCTGCTTTGATGTTGCCATAATACTTTATCCGGTATACTTCCATCTCCCTTGAGAGTTGTCTGTGTTTGGTGTGATGGATTTAGGGGATTGCGTAACAAGAGATTCCGCAACCTTTGGTTTTCTTCTTCTCGCTCAATACTACTATTCGCGGGGATTCCTGCAAGGCATAATCTATGTAGAAGGAAGGAGGCTATGTTGTTCTCCAATTCGGATGCATACAAGTGCCGCTGTGATGTTACTATTCGAAACTGCAGCATCTGTTTTTCTATTCGCTAATTGCTCGAAGCGAATACTGTGAAACTATGGCCGAAAGAGCCTGACGACACGTTGCAGATCTTCTGTTCTTATGCGACGATTTATCTACGCGATTGGATTGTGTCTCTAGATGCCCAATGGGAGAGAAGGTTATAAACCGACGTCGATTCGATATGAATTACTCGTCGCTTCGACTTACTTAACTGGTCCGAATTGGCTATCTGTACTGGCCAATTATACGCGAGTGACGGTTTTTCTTAGAGGTAGTGTCGTTGTAACGGAGGATGACGTGAATGTTGATCCGGAGAATAGAGCCGATATCTTGCATACCTACTAGTCCACCATGTGCCTTTTACCCCTAACTATTTGGGTTTATCATGTGTTGCGGTGACCATTGCCGACAGACAGAGCCCGATGGCGGAGTATAGATGGGTGGTACGGGCGGACCTTATCCCTGAATAATGTTTTCCTCTCGACGGACCGAAATATCTAGAAATGAAGCCGACTTGTCGAGACCTCGGCCGTATTGGCCAAGAAAGGAAGGTTTTCATATTCTCGTGGGATAACACCAATGTCAAAGCCTACAGGTTAGCTCTTTTCATTGTAACATAATATCGAAATGCGATGCTGATAGGCCAAGCATCTAATGACTTGCAGGTTAGCGTAGCTTGCAAGATTTGTGATTCTATCGTGGCCGACTTCATGAATTCCGAGTCTACGGCGCAGACTAGCTACTACCGGTAAGGTGCTGTTATGGACCCGAGCCAGACTCTGGCCCTTCTGAGCTCAAGGCGTGACGAATCATCCGATTCGCTAGATGTGTAAGTGGGTTGTTCCAAGGAGACTTTTTTACATGCTGGCACCTTGCGAGCCTCTTACCGGATTCGAAATGTCATCGATGCTGGTTGGGACGAAGGATCCACCCCGTCACGACCTGGATACGATACCCTGAACAAGGCTGAGAGTTGTGAAACATGTATAAAAACGTATGAGGTGCGTGATTGGAGGAATTGGGACGATGAACTGTAATAGAAGCTTCCTAGAAACCCTTTCTCAGACGTCAACCCACCTTCTCTCTCCCTTATTATGATCTCTTATGCTATTTGGGGGTCACTAATCTTTCGCCGATAGACATCACTGCCTGCTACATGATCACTGCCTGTTACATGATAGCTGGATAGGTATCCCAAACGCGAAGTCCTCAAGGATGTTTGAAAGAGATGAAACATGCGGGGTATGTGATAGGGAGTGCTGCTATGGCTTATATGGTTCCAAGATACGGGATAACGTGGTAGACATCATCAAACCATCACGTCCATTCCCGTTGGTGTTCTACCTCTAAGACTCCTCTTTAGAGAATTGAAAATTGAACATTCTCGATTGAGAGTCATGCAGCAAAGCTACTGCTTCATATATGAAGTTTTCTGCTGATCTGCTTAACCGAAGTAAATGCTAGCAGAATTATTGAATAGGTACCTACCCATTCAGCCATTATACCCATTCTAATCCCGGGTTGTGAGTTGCCGGACTGCGAAAAATCGAGGCCAGGGGTTGAAGAAACCGGTGCAATGCCCCTGGCTGCTCTCGCTAATAAAAATACCTTGGTTTTGCTAGTGTCGCGATAGTTCGTGAGCTTAGCAAAAGGGCCCTAAATAACAAGCTTTTGGTATATTTCCCTATCCTAGTAGTGAATAGTGAGAATACTAGTAAGAATCGTGAGTTCTCGTTTCATATAGCGACCCGTTAGTTCTAGACTTTTCTAGCTTTAATATTGGCATTCCTTCGGGGGACATATCCGAGTAGTTGGGCTCAGTTTGTCAGTATTTGAGTGTTTGTTGTCTCGCACAATTCGGGGAATTTGTGTTGCATCAAGATGATGAAGATCGACTCCATCTATCGCACTAATAAATCGCAACTAAATCGGCTCAAACTCAAATGTGCGTGTAACATTACCTAATATATACAATATATTCATATATAATATAATATAATATCCGGTATATGCGAGAAGGAGCTCTGAGATTAATAAGACCCTCTTCTTTACGACATCTTTCGTTTATTTTTACCATCTTCTACTACTAGTCGCCCCTAGGGTCCAGAACAACCAACACGCAGAGTACTGCAACAACTAATATACGTACAAGGCGTACGTACATGACACATGCGGGTGCATGTCAAAGCACCGGATCCGCAAGGGCACTTTGCCTTGTTGATAAAGATGCATGAACTTCCTTAACGTCGGGTCTATTATTACAAGGCTCTGCATACGACGACATGGGTTTGAGGCTCGTAGTCTCATCATCCTCTTTCAGCTGCAGACTACAAGTCTCCGGATTCGCGTACCGTCACATTGGCTTTCGGCTCTCACCCGGGGTAGCACCGGACATCTGACGATCTTAGAACCCTCCAAGGTTCCCGTCTACACCCAGTGGTATTACCCTAATAGGCAGTACGCGATGGTGATGAGCGACTTGCTTCAGTATGTACACTACTCCTCCAGGGGTCTCTTATGATATGCTCATTCTCCAAGCCAGGGTTACCCCGAGGTGGCACGCATTATCTTCGACCTCATGTACTATGTAGCCTACCATACTACAATATGGGACAGAATACTACCTGTTCTAATGCTCCATAAGTCCCGTAGAGTGGTCTAGTCTGGCTAAGTGCGCATTATTCCCATCCCCACAAGGCCATCCCGTAGTGCTGGTCACATTTTACCATTTTATTCAATGGTACATACACTACATATTGGCCGGTCCTGTAAACGTCTCCTTCTATCTTGGTCTTTCTTTTAGTTTCTTCTCTTTTGTTCGTTTCCCTTCAGTTCTTCTCTTCTTGGCGCCTGGTAGATAGTATCTATCATGGCAGCTCAGGATCCAAACGCGCCGACAGACAGCAATGGCGGTGCTCTGGTGGCTACCGCCGTTGCTATGCTGACATTTACCTGGCTATCTGTTTCTCTAAGTCATTTGTCCGTGCTAAGTTAACCAACGGCTTCCAATGGGATGACTGGTTGATGCTTGCTGCTCAAGTAGGTTATATCTTCATTGTTTACTAGATTTCTTGGATTTGTGCTAAATCTGAACAGGCTAATTTCACTGTATCATGCGCGCTCATTCTTATGGGGGTTCGGGATGGGTTGGGGAGGCATGACGAATCGCTAGACCAGCACAACGAGATCGAGGCCTTGAAATATCAGGCGTTGGCTACGGCAACATATGTCCTTAACATGTGGCTGATCAAGCTCAGTATTGGTATCTTCCTGCTCCGCCTCGCTTCGCAAAACAGGTACAGGTATACTCTCTACGCGAGTATCATTATCGTCAGCATATGGAGCATAGTCTTGTTCTTTTGGAATATATTTCAGTGTAATCCGATCGCCGCTCAATGGGATTACACGATTCTTCAGAAGGACCCTAACGCTCGATGTGTCTCGGCCGACGAGATTGTCAACGCTGCTTACGCACTCAGTGTTATGAGTATCCTGTCTGACTGGCTATACGCATTGTTGCCGATTCCCATGCTATGGAGTGTTAAGATGACTACGCAAGCTAAAATGACGGTGATCGTGGTTTTGGGTTTGGGTGTTTTCGCAAGCATCGCTACGCTCGTCCGACTCAAGTTTCTGGCCGATCTCACTGACATGGCAGATATATTGCGTAAGTCTCCGACTTTCATTACGAATTCCTCATTTTTGAATATGAAACCTATGATGCATGTATGCTAACTGGTTATCTTCAATGTAGATGCTGGCACTGACGCGATGGTTTGGACATTAATTGAACCTGGAGTTGCTATTGTCGCCTCGAGTCTTGTTACGATTAGGCCCCTTCTTAGGTTATGGAAGATCAGGGGGTTCGGTGGCACCAGTGGGCAGAGTCGTCCAACGAATCCATTTAGCAATAGTCATCCGATGTCGCGTACGAATCGATCGAACAAGATGCCGGCATTTGGGTCTACCGATGTTACTCTCGTAGATATCGAAACCGGTCATTTGAAGAGCTCTACGTCGCGCTCACCAGTCGCTGGGTCGTTTGGTGGCAATATCCAGCGGTCTTTGTCGTTATCAGACGCCGGAAGCATGACGAGCAAGAGTTTCCAATCTCGAGCATCATCCGATGCCGCAATGCTTCCGAGCATACCTCGGCGCTCTCGATCGATCTCGGACGCCGATACATTGGCCGGCAGGAGCCATCGATCTCGACCGTCATACATGTCAAGAGTAAATGAGGCACCTATCGAGGAAGACGATGGACGGCAAGAATATGTGGAAAGTGGATCCAGAAGGATAAATATAAAGAGTGAGATGTATATCATCGAGGGTAACACGACACCGACACCTACGACACTTATGGCGCCCGTGGCAGCTTATAGTCGCGACGAGACATGGCTAGCAGAACAAGATTTGTCCAACGACGGATCCTTTGAACTCAACCGCGTTCAATCCCAAAACAACAGCATTAAAAACTCAATTCAGCTAACGAAGCCATTGCCGCTACCACCCTCATATCACCAAAGGTGAATTCACGCAATCGAATTCCAATAGAAACTACAACGTGCAAAGCCTTGAGACGATGGCTACGACACTCGCTATGAGAATACCTACAGCGTCGACTTGATTTTTCGCTCCCCTTTTCGATTCTTCTAGATGTGTAAATGGATATTATATCGGGACATACCCAAAAGGCTGAAATATAGGTTGGCTTAATGGCGGGGGCTGGGCCACTGGGAAACAAACTTGTAGAAATATTAAGAGGGTTCACGGGAGAAAAGGAAAGGAAGTTCCCTCGCTATCGAAGAGCAATCTTGGCTATGGGCTGGTTATTGTGTCTTGAATATCTTTACAAAAGAATATACAGGATATACGGGTAAGGCTATTATGCCGCCTTAGGGTTATATTATTATTATTATTATTATTAGGCGCTGGAGGGTTCGGGGCTAATTTGCCTGGAAGAGGCTTTTCTAGCTAGGTGACTATTGAGGTCTCGAGAGAGGCGAGGGTAATTGGCGTCCAAGAGGAAGACTAGACGACTTCTGGGGATATTTACAGTAGGGGATTTGTTACGTATATACGTAGCGAACGCAAACCTATTTACAATATATTACCGATTACTTTGATTGGGATTATATGAGATGACTGCCCATATCAAGGGGTAGCAGTATTTCCAAGTGCGGTCTTAATTGACGGGAACGTCATATAGCACGCTGATTCTATTATTAGCGACTGTATCTCAGTTCCGACTTTACGTTGGAATGAATAAGAATCCGATATTGGCTCTTTAACCGAATTACGGCGGCGTAGCCGGTATCGGCATGTCTGGATTAATGAGTAAAATTGCTATATATTTATTAATATTATTATCATGACGATGATATAGGTATAATATTCCCAGGTCAACGACATGGCTGCCTATGAGTGGAGAGTTAGTTGCTATAATATGAAATAATGAGCAGCTACCTAGGTTGTTGGTCCCCTTTTTCTTTTCTTCTGAGAGAAATATGTACCTAACCTAGGGACTCTTATATTCCTAACGACGTACAGTAGACTTTTTCTCGTTACTAGTTGGTGATATTTGGAAACATGCCTCATATCTTATGTCTTATAGTTTGGCGTTGGACGTTGGACGTGGGACGCGCGGAGCGTTAGAGAAACCCGGATCGTCGGTGATTCCAGGCTCACCCGCGACGGATGGTGAGGCTAGCGTTACATTGAACATAATTCTCCTAGTAAGAACTAGGGTAGGTAACTGACGGTTCAGGCACGAGGCCGCACGGATGAGTTCTCCCTACTGTGGAAGAGTCATATTCGGTTCGCGTATGTAGCTTATACGGTCCTTAAGAACTGGGTTCCGCTGTTATGACAGAAAGTGGCCGGGGTATCAAAACTAATGTTTCCTTTGCCTAGTCAACTAACCAGGCTGCCGGGTTTCTTTGCTAGCTAATTGAAGCCTAATACAAACTAGCCAAGAACGTCGATACGTTTAGTAGCCTTGAACTTCACACTGGCTGGCTATGAAATAATCCATAGCCTCCTCGAATGGGCTTAGCGAATAATCTACATAGTATATCCACAAAGCGCAGTCACTGCATCAAAAATCATTGACCTAGGCCATCGATGCCCTCGAGACTAGGATCCCAATCCTCCTCTTCGTCCCACACAGGTGCCAGTACGAACTTGTTAAGGATCTGGCCCATACCACAGGCGAACCCAGTGCTCGCCTCGGGGTTCTGCAGGTCGATGTTTTGCTCCATCATGATAGCCGACGTTAAAAAGTCGGTTTCCGTACCCATCCCTAAGCTCAGGATTGTTCCTCCCCAATCAAACTCCACCTTGCCGGATTTGCGCACGTGGAGCTTGCCGATGAGACCACCCTCCGGCGGGAGAGTTGCGAATGGATTGTACTCTTTCTCCTTCTCTTTGCCGTCTTCCGTCTTCACCTTGTTGGTAATAGCCAGGCCCGAATTCTCGAGAGGCGTAGGATCGGCGACTTCTGGCTCTTCACCGTTTGTACCATCCGTAGGCTTGACCAACGGTGGGAGAATAGGAGGCAGCTGGAAGAGGTACATCTGATCGTCCTTTTCCTGGCCCTGTGGTGCCTCATCGTCTTCTTTCACTTCATCTTTTTCGCCTTCTTTCTCGCCGCTAGGGGGTTCGTCAAATTTAAGCGTTTGCAACTGGGCGTCTAGGTCGTATATAGTTTGTAAGAGTTCGGGGTCCTTGGCCGCCTTCTCCTTTCGCTTTCTCTGTGCAATAGCGGCGCTGTCTTCGTCCACGACCGGTTTCTTCTTAAGTTCTGGTGAAGGAGGTGCTTTCACCTGGGCTGCCTCAGGAATATCGGCCATGTCGACGTCCATCGCCTCTGGCTCCGTGCCAGGTTCTGCTTTGACTTTGACTTGACTCTTTGGAGCAGCATGCCAGACTTCGCTATCGTCCTCCATGCCAATCTCGCGTAGATCCTTAGCTGCTTGAGTAACGAATAGTTCGTCATCGTCAGAGGATTGACGCTCTTCCGCTTCAAGCTCCGCCGTAGTCTTGACTTTAACTTCATCCTCTTCATGGTGGGTTCTAAGAAGACCGACTGGGAGATTTCCAGCCGATTTAGTGAAACGGGAAGGCTGATAGAGGGGGGTTCCTTCCTCGTCGTAACCCGTAGTCCCGTTCAGAAGGTCAACATTGACTCTATCTTCGTTCTCTCGTCTAGGCCGATATCTAAGCGCGTTGAACTGAGAAGTAAAACCACCTTTCGAGGAAGAAGCGCCGCCATTAGCTCCCCAACCCCATCCTCCCGCGCCCCCTTTCACATTCTCTATTTATAAGTTAATAAGTTGGTTATCCAATGGGGGTATCGTTGAGTTATCAGAAAATCGTACCTTGTGGTATCGCAGAAAATGGGCCAGAAGCGGTGACTGTTCTCCTGATAAATCCTCGCTGTGATGGATCACCCCTCCCTCGACCTCGTCTTGCCCTCCGGCCCTCTGCTCGCTGCTGCCGTTCCTCTTCTTTAATTTTGACGGCTAAGTCACGGTTTCTCTCTTGTTCTAACCTTGCTCGCTCTGCGGCGTCTCGCCGAATGTTCTTAGGCCTGAATCGACCACCGGCCCGTGAAGCCGCAGCACTAGGCGTCTGCGATTGTCTCACTGATGTGGTAGTTGATTGGTCATTTTGAAGGACAGACACCGGCGAGCTATCGATCGGAGTCCTTTCAGAAGGTGTGCTTATACCCATTACATCGTCGCTTTCTATAGAGTTTTGTGGTTGTGATGAACTCTCAGCGGGATATGATTCTGCATCGCCAAGTGAGGCGCTACTTGGGGTATCTGATGATGAATGACCGGCTCTGGCTGCTCCCCTTCCTCTTCCTCTCCCTCCTCTCGCACCGCGTGAACCACGAGGCGGCATTATTACTATCTCATGAGTGTTGAGAGTAGTAGTTCTGGATAACAAAATAATTAGGTGTATTTGAATCACTGATTTGAATGCAGGTTATTATATATGAACTCGACCTTTGATTTGACGCCTTTTGAATAAGACTGATTGGAAAAGTTTCTGGTGGGGCAAAGTTCTTGTAAGTGCAACTTCAGCTAAATTCAACTAAGACGGAAAGGAATCCTGGTGGGGCACGACCATACCTGAGAGGCTGAGTCATCCTAGATTTATGGAATAAAGCAGCAGCTGGCAGCTGGTAGCTGACAGTTGGCAACCACCTGATTTCTACTTTCCATATCACATGTGAAAAGAGGAAAAGTGAAATCGAAGGTATCACGCGTATAAAAGGAGGTAACGATTTAGGTTAGAGGTCATCTTATCTGTCTATATAATCGCGATTGAATGCAACTCGAACTGCTAGCGACGACATCAAATGCAAAAAAGCATGAAAAGATGAATGGATAAATGATACGGGGTATCATCGAACGCACATCAAGGCTTCTTCACCAAACTGCTGCTCGATGCTACCCTCTTGAAGGAGCATCGACCCTATCCAATTCCGTGCAGCTTCAACGGTTGCAGCACCGAATTTTACTACTATGCAACCGCGCACGTTGGCGGCTGACCACAGTATTTGTTTATCTTTCTCCTCCGCTAACCTGATAGTTCGCCAACGTTCGAGGGGAGATTGAGGTATTGCTTCGTCTTTCTCACGTGCTTCAGCGCTACGGAAATCTCGAGCCCCTAATCGTGGTAGTGCAGAAAACTCGGATAGAAAGAAATCACTAATAGATTTGGTCATAGGACCTCGGAGGATCAAAGTCCCCACGATGGCGTGTCCATACATCGACTCTTGAAGCGTGGGGGATCCAATCGGCCTATTTGCACCGTCTAAGATGATGGCATCTCGGACTAGAAGACGGTCCTTAGATGTTGCGGTATTGGAGGCGGACCAAACTTCGTTGCGTCCGATCCATCGACTAAGACTCCAGTTTTCACCCCGGGCCATACGACCTTGGGTAACCCAGTCTAGCAAGCATAGAGATGCGCCAGAAGTTAGCTTGAAAACCTGCGTCTGTTCGTATATGCTGCTTTTGAATGGCTGGACAGGATCTGGTAAGAGACAAAGTGCAGCCCCGTCTTTAATCTCGACGTTCAAATTCTGTCTTGTCACGATGTCTGGCGCAACGGACCGAAAAATCTTGGTGTGACCTTGCGTGACGATGCTGAGTCTCGCCCCCGGGTGTACGTCAATAGAGAGGTTAATTCGGTCACCGCCGACGAGTCCTCCACCATATGACAAGAGGAACACCAACACGGTACCCGTTTCGGTGGTAGACGCGGGAGATATAAGTTTCAGCGGGTACTGATAAGTGATACTCTCAATCGTCGAGACGTTGTTAGGTGATAGCTTGATGACTATTCGGCCCTCTCCAGGGAGGGATGACGACTTTGGAAACGGGGAGGTCATCCCGTAAGTAGATTAGGGTGGGAGGAAGATAAGTGTATGCAGTTCATTTCATATTAGTGAGAGAAAAAGGTTTGAGGATTTCAACCAGGAACTAATGATCGTCATTGAAGCTTATCTCGAGGCTCCGTACGAGATAAATTAAATCATTGGTGATATTAGCTTCAGTATACACGCTGGAGAGGTTAACTTTATATTAGATTGAAGGTGAAAAGACGAAGATAATTATGAAGGTAATAATTTAAGATAATACATTCTAGCAGGATATATGATTGTTAAGTTTTATGTTGACATGACTATCTTGTAGTAGACATTCTGATAATATTTATTACATGAGAAATCTATTAATGGGAACTGGTAGACGGAGGGGTACGATACGTAGGTACCTGGTCGACCCGGATAGAGTAAAGTACCTAACTGCATGTGGTTATTGGAGACTTATGCTAATACAAGATATAATGCGAATAAAGAAGATATGCTCCCCTTGCAGGTAGATACCTTAGGTACCTCTAATAATTCTTTAGAAGATGGAATCCGGCGACTTTCATTTTGGCGAATCCAAACACGCTCCCCACCATTAGACGCGCCTGAATTGCCAACGAATCTTCCCCCTAGCCCTAGTCAACATCTCCAGTAATCGCATTTATTTCATGGAGGGAACAGTCGCATCGCATTAACTTTCAATTCCACATGTCACCATCTAGATTGCCCCTAATGGAAACCGACGACAATAACGCGACCTCCTCTCCCGCGTCCGCCCCCGATAATTCGCGACGAAGATCGGGACGCGTTGTAAGAGCACCTCAGAAGTTCTCTCCAGAAGAAAACACATCACAGAACGACCATGCATCGTCTAAGCGAAAGAGAGGCCGCGATCGCGATGAGGAAGACGCTGAGAATGATACTCCCGCTGAGGATGACGGCGAGGAACTTAGCGACCCAGACGACCAAGACGACATTGAAGAAGAAGAAGAACAAGCTTCCAGATCAAAGAAGTCTAAGTCTAAACAAAAACCACGACCTAAAAAGCCGGCGGCGAAGCGCGCAAAGGTAAACGGTAGTGCGCCAATAGAGACCGGGTCTGCTCCCCTTGCGCCCGCGGTTCGGCTTCCAAATAGACCCAAGAAGACTGCAAGAGTCGTTATTGTTCATCCTGATGGAGATGGCCTTTATGGTAAGAGCTTGGCTTGATAATAGCACCCTTCAAGATTCAATTGGTTTGTACTAATAATCCTATTAGCTGACGTGTTTGGTTCTGGCGACTCTTCTGACGATGTCGCCGCAAACTGGTTTCAGCGCTACCAGCAAGACGACGCTAAAGCATTAGCGGAAGTTATTAACTGCGTTTTGCTTGCGGCAGGCTGTGAGCAACAGCTGACAGAAGACGATATTCGAGATCCTGATAATTCTGCAAACCGACTATCAGAATTAGAAGATGCTTATCAACAGGTGCGTTATTATTACTTAGCTATGGATAACGTTGTGCTCCTATGTCGTGCATAGGCTGATATGCTGCTTAATAGACAAGTATTTCGGACTATCCCCTTATCTCGAGGGCGAAGAGCAGTAAAAACTTTCGAGAACTCCTTATTGGGTTTTTCGAATCTTTAATTAGTGTCCTCCACCAGACTGATGTTCTTTACAACGACGAGGATTTATTGGACAATATCCAACGATGGGTCGGCATTATGTCGTCCTCTTCTCTACGCCCATTTAGACACACAGCAACGACAGTAGGGTTGGCAATACTCACTTCACTTATTGGGGTGACGGAACAACTTGACGAACGAATTACAAAGTCTAACCAGGCTCTACAAGCCGAGTCTAATCGCCGGGGTAAAAACAAGAATCTCATCGAGAACACGAAAAAGGCTCTTGATGCTGCAAATCAGAACCGCGAATTCATTGATAGCAAAGTTAAAGATCTTTTCGATATCGTCTTTGTGCACCGCTATCGCGACATCGACCCCAAAATTCGTGCCGAGTGTGTCGAAGCTCTCGGTACCTGGATTTGCACCCTTCCAACAGTCTATATGGCCCCCGAATACTTGAGATATTTAGGATGGCTGTTGTCAGATGTTTCTGTCTCTACTCGAATAGAAGTTCTCAAGCAGCTCGCAAGAGTCCTGAAACGAGATGCGGAGAAACTGGCCCATTTCATTGACAGATTCAGACCTCGCCTTGTTGAGATGGCCACGAAAGATTCCGATGTCTCTGTTCGCGTTACAGCAATTAGCGTCGTTGACATACTACGCGGGTCAGGTATGCTCGAACCTGAAGAAGTCGACTCCGTCAACAAACTACTCTTCGATTCCGAACCCAGGATACGTAAAGCTGTCGTCGGCTTCTTTTCGGCGCTGGTTCAAGAGCTCATCGAGAATAAAGTAGATGAAATTGGTGGTAACGACGCACTTGACGAAGTCTTCGGAGACGAAGATGAAGACGAATATGATTCACTTCGAAAGGATTGGATCAATATCAAAGCTCTTGCGGAGAATCTCGCTGTATACGACGCTCAACTGGATGAGGAGCAGGATGAAATACGGCACGGATTAGACGTAGCAGCGGATGTGGTAAACGCCAATATGCCAGACTCACGAATCGTACTGGCAGCTCAAGCGCTTTATGAGAAAATTCCTGAAGTTAGCAATTGGCAGATTCTTGCCGGCTATCTACTTTTTGACCACTCAACTAGCACAAAATCTAGGGCGAGCTCGAAAACTAACTCAATTGAGGCCGCCACAAAGAAAGCTGTCGCTCCCGAGCCACGGGAGGAGGCTATTCTGCTTGAGGTCCTTGCAGCAGCTGTAAGAGAGAGCCTTGCGCCGTCAGCAGAGCACGATAGGCATAAGAAGAGAGTCGGCAGGCTTGAGTTAGATGCGCAAGACGATGCTGGTATGAAGCTGGCCGCGCTCATACCTCGTCTCCTGAATAAGTTCGGGTCGGACCCTACGATGGCCGCCATCGTACTCCGATTAGAGCATTTTCTCGATCTGGAGGTATTCCAACAGTTGCGTCAAAATTCGGCAACGTATGATAAACTTCTTGACGAAATCGCCACTCAGTTCAATCGCCATGTTGACCAGGGGCTTCTTAACGAAGCAACAGCAGCATTCATCCACGCTAGACAATACGAAGAACTTGAAGAATTGACCGACAACAAGATAGCAGCACTCTGGGACAATGCCCTTAATTCGTTGCGGAGTGTAGATAAGATTTGTGAACTATCAGCTCGAGGCAATCTTGACCGGGCCACTCTTACTGAGCTCTCTCAAATCCTAATGAAGCTCAGCAAGTTGGTTAGCATTTCTGATTGCGTTGATGTCCTTGAAGCCCCGGGAACATCGACCGACTCCGACCGACCAGCTATCAAGGTCCTTATCAGTATCGTGCATCGTGGTCTATTAACAGAGTCAAACGAAGACTTGGATGATCCCGAGGATGAAGTAGTTGCTTTTGCCATAAAGGCATGTCAGTTTTACTTCATGTGGAAAGTGAGGAGATTACGAAGTGTTGTCGAAAGCGATGCAGATATTTCTGATGCCGAGGTTGATCAACTAGTACTTCTACGTAAAGATTTTGTCACGAACCTCATACAAACCTTCTCTTCTCGAGGATTTAACGATGATCTCCGTCTCTTCGCTGTCGGTACCGCTTGCGATCTATGCGGACTATTCGTTTTCCTACGACCTATAGTTGAAGACCCGCAAGTCTCCAAATACAGAAAGTTGCGCCCTCTCCTCGAAGAGATGCCCCCAGCCCTGATCACTCAGGAGATTATTCCCATATTCGATGCAGCAGAGCAAGCATACGCGAAACGAGCCAATAAGCAACTTAACGAACCTACAGACGACGAAGACCCCTTAGATGACGAACTACCACCTGAGGATGACGAGGACGAGGAGCTCACGGAACAAGAGCGTTTCGCGGCTGAGCTGAAAGCCGAGAAGATTCTGTGCGAGCTAACTGGTAAACTCGTCCTTGCCATCTTAGCCAAGACTATCGACCATACTGGGCCAGACGCTGGCAAGCTACGGAAGCGGCTGAACCGTAACAAGACGAGGCTAGGTAACAACTACAAGGATGTCGTCGCTTATTTAGACGAGGACCACCTTCGCGAACTAAGAGGCGGAAAGAAGAAGTCCGCGGCTAAGGCTAAAGGCAAGGAGCCTGCGAAGAAGCCTGCGCTCAGCGCGGAGCTGGTAATCGAGGATGATGACGATGATCATATAAGATTAGAAGACCCATTCGAGGAGGAACCCGAGCCCGAAGAGGGCACAGTGGAGGATCTCAGACGAAGGGAACTTCTTGACGATCCCATCGAGGACGACTCGGAAGAGGAAAGACCAGCGGCCGGAGAGCCGATGGAAGACGAAGAGGTAATCGGGGATTAATGAGCTGGCAGACAGGAATGACTTACTACTTCTATTACTACTACACTACACCCATGTATGTACTTACGGCTTTGAACGGGATGGCATGAATGAACAGAACAGGTACGCCTCTAGAGCGGCACGATGTTTTTCACTGCATGGGAGACAGCGGAACGCTGCTGCGAGCATTCTTGATGGTGATTAACCGTGTCGGCTGGTGGCTGGCTACAAGGGTAATTGCACGGAGTCGGAGTCGGAGTCGGAGTCGGAGTTGAGGGACGATGCGATTCCTCGGTGGGTGGCTGGTCTTGTCTTGTTAGATGTGTATTAATACATACTTGAATTCAACTCTTGCTTTGGTATACGTCGTGTTGGGGACTGAGGGTTAAAGGACGTGTTAGTGGATGTAGATGTAGATGTTACTGGTGAGTAAATACGTAAGTCTATTAGTTTTGAGCAGTGAAGCACCGAAAGTCTTAAGCCTATTTTATAGTATAATAGTAGAAGGGTGTATCGTTACAGGAAGGTCTGGGTAAGCGTGATATTTAATAATTCAATTATTTCATTTTTAATTCCCCATGCGCATTCACGAGCTAATCTTAGTTCCGAACATGCCAAATACTCTTTCCCAGCGCTTTCCCTTGCCGGCATTTGCCTTTCTGGGATCACTCTCGGGGAGCTTAACGCCATATTGGCGGATACAGCATGTGAACGGCTTGTTGGACACCATGGAGTCTTCCTGGACGGCGTTTTGAGCCGGATGGCTGCTTGGTGGTCTGGGGGGCGTGCTATCTGGTGGTTGTTGAGCCGCAACTCGTTGCTGGTTCTTTTGCAGATTTTGCAGCTCTTGTTGCTTGCACTCTTCTAGATTGCCCCAGAGCTTGAACAGCTGCTCTCGCAAATTACCTAGATCGTCGGGATTTGCTCGAAGACTAGGTAGCTACGTGTTAGCTCGGTATTGATGTATTGACGTGATTGTAGACAAATGGGGTTTGCCCTGAAGTTGGAAAAGGGGAATGACCTACTCTACTGCGTCGAGGTTTACTAACATCTGTGCCTCGGTGTTATCAACCACGACCCAGAGGCTGTTGTCCTCGCCTTTTTTCTTTGGATTAGCCTCTTCGAGCAGCAATGAGAATCGCCACTCCCAAACTTTGTCTCCTCTATATCGGTCTAGGGTGCCTTGGTCGTCGTCTGATTCCGAATCGGAAGCACCGCTATGGTCCGACAGCATATCGAACTCCGTATTCTTGCGCCAAGTTGCAAAGTCCTCTAGCTTACGAGGACGAAAATCTAAAACCCGAACGTTGGCTCGGTACTTGGCGCAAGTAAAGGGGAGTGTTAACGTCGTTTCTTGGCCATCTACCGTTGTTGTCCAAGGTACGGGCTTTAGAATGGAGGAAATAGGGAAAACTGGTTGGTCCATATTTTCGCATTTAACTGTTGTCTTTGTTAGTAGAAGCGATTGTCATGGAAAACGCGCAATGATCATACTTAATTCGTTAAGATCGAGTCCTGCCTCTTGCCCTGGCTCTCGCTCGTCAACCCCCTTGAACTTCTGAGCCCGTTGCTCCATACGCCGCATCTTCGAGCCTGATTTCTTTTCATCTTGATTTTCTCCTTTTCGCTTGCTACCGTTTCCTTTGCCGCTCTCGTTTGCAGCAAAGCTCTTCATCTGTTTTTTCTTGGCCTTTTCGTAGTCTCTTTTCCTCCTAATGGCGTCCTTGAGTCGTTGATCAATATTGTCTGGGTCATCGGTAGAAAGGATATCAACCTGAACGCCTGGATTGAAGGCACTGCGGTCTTCTCGCAAATATCCCTCAAGATTATTGGCATTACGCCCATACTTGATTTGAAGATTCCGTAGTTTCACCCAAGCGCCAGCCTTAACTTCGTCGCGGACGAACTCCCCGTGTAAATCAAAGCAGGTTACTTGTAACGAGCGCCTCCCATAAGGACCAGGCCAGGTGTTCGGCGTTACGTTCTTCGTAGTGTATCCATATGGATCCCCATCCCGACCCTCGGAGATATCTGTAGAGTCCCACGAGAACTTATAGAAAGCGTCGTTTTCGGTGTAATCAGAAACCCACAGTGTGGCTCTGTCCATTTGATGGAAGGGATCCTTGATCACATTTACGATAATATCACAGAATTGACCGTCCTGGATGTCACTTAGGACTTTGAATTTATTCTTGACATTGCGAGATTGGTCAACTTGAATGGTGAACTCGGCAGAGTGGTATAGCCAGGAAACATATTCATGCTCCTTATCTAAGGGACGGCGATCATTGGGTCGTATAGGGTCCAGTAAGGCCTGTTTTGCTGACTTTGGTGGCCTGGGAATCTTGCTTGCTGAGTACATATGAATTATAGTCGATTTATGGGATAATAATGATATTTCATTATAACGGGACTGGACCTTGGCGTAAATTATTAATACCACATCGCCGGCATCTGGCTCGGGAATTTCAGACAACTGGGGCCGAAATATATTTATAACTAAGCCCTTTTCTGGTTCGTCTTCAATAGACTTGTCGTAAATTGTGAGAACAGACTTCCAATCTTCCCCAAAACTATTAGCCAGGCTTACATGAGAGGAAGTATACGTATAGTTATGAACTTACCAGTTCCCCTAGTTTGTATTGCAGACCTACGATCCTTCACCAAACCAATAACATTGGCAAATTTACCGCTGGGGACAGCTCCATCAAGGATATCCCGAATATTATGATACCCGGTAGGAAGGTTTTTTTGTTCATCCGCATTTCGAGAATGTCCGGCGGAGCTCAATGGCTGCCGCGAAGTCATGTTGAAAGAGATTTGGCATAATGCAGAGTTGTGACATTAGAAGTAGAAGGATGGCAAGATGCCTTTGCCCCGTAGATTAGGCTACAATTAAGCCGATACATTGAGAAAGGGGTAAAGTTGCATGCATGGGTTAATGATTAATGTTTAACATTTAACGTTCACAAGTAAGAACGAAGAACGAAGCACGCGTCCGAAACGCGTCAAGACTTAAAGAGCTTTTGCATGGTAAGTGCATAACATATGCACCTACCGGATGGTGAGTCAAGTGTCTTTGTACCTTCAAATTGCGGTGTCACATGATAGTCAGGTGGCTTTGAAGGGCGCGCTACTGCGTTGGTCTGTGCAATTGGAGTGGGTATGTACATGTAGAAAGTGGGGTAGCTGCAGGACAGTTTGGTTGGTTTTGATTGGTTTTGATTGGGATGCCTCACGCCTGTGGCCTTAGTGGCCTTAGTCTGCCAGTTCGAACCTTAAGGCATCCCGCTAACGGGTTTTGAAAGAGCGACCAAGCCGCCAAATCCATTCTTATCCAAATTCTTCTGCTGTTTCCAGCATCATAATAATTTCCCCCACTAAGATCAACTCTTCAACTCTTCAACTTTAAACTTTCTCATCTCTCCCTCTCTGTCTTCCTCAACTTCGCACTGACGAATAGAGGTGCATTTTACTCCCATCTACAAATCATTCAATATTTCGCTCTCCCCGCGTAATACAAATTTTTTCTTTTTAATTCGTCATCTCTCTCTCAGGGCTACGGGCGATCAAAATAAATCACCCCGCCTTGTCGTCCCGGTCTTTTCGCCACTACAGCAACTACAGCGCTTGAAGCGAATAGTATCTCGCTGCTGCAGCAACCATGGCCGACAGGTTCATTCCCGAGCATCGTCGCACTAACTACAAGGCGAAGGGCACTTTTAAGCCCGACGAATTGCGCCGACGACGCGAGGAGCAGGCTGTTGAGATTCGCAAGGCTAAGCGAGAAGAAAACTTAGCCAAGAGACGAGGTATTGGCACTGGCGATTCGCGCCCTGGTGCTTCTTTGGGCGCCGCTCCTGACAGTGATGATGAATCTGCCCCTACCGAGAGTCAGGTATGTTTACTGATCAAATTTTTTTCCTGTTCGCTTTGTTTTTATTTTTATTTTTCCCTTCTGTCTTCAAACATTTGCTACGGCGGCAAGAACTTTACAGTAACTACGCCCATACTATTGGCTACTAATAGTAGTTGAATACCCTCCGTCGCCCTCTCGCGATATCTCTCTTTCTACCAGTCAAATCATAATACTAACAACTTGACCCAACAGCTCAATGAAGACCTTCCTCAGATGGTCCAAGGTGTATTCTCCGACCAGATCGACCTACAGATCCAGGCTACTACCAAGTTTAGAAAGCTTCTTTCCAAGGAGCGAAACCCTCCCATCGAAGAAGTCATTAAGACTGGTGTTGTTACTCGATTTGTCGAGTTCCTTCGATCACCCCATACCCTAGTTCAGTTCGAAGCTGCTTGGGCGTTAACCAACATCGCATCAGGAAGTGCTACCCAGACTCAGGTTGTCATCGAGGCCGGTGCAGTTCCCATCTTCGTCGAGCTGCTATCAAGTCCCGAACCCGATGTTCGTGAGCAGGCTGTTTGGGCTCTCGGCAATATTGCTGGCGACAGCCCATCATGCCGAGACTACGTCTTGAGCTGCGGTGCCCTCAAGCCCCTACTAAACCTGCTAGGTGACAGCCGCAAGCTCAGCATGCTTCGAAATGCTACTTGGACTTTGAGCAACTTCTGCCGAGGCAAGACTCCCCAACCTGATTGGACTACGGTAAGTCATAGTCGTCGTACCCTATATTGCTACGATATTGATTGTACTAATTTGTTCAGATTGCACCAGCACTTCCGGTTCTTGCTAAGCTGGTCTATTCACTCGACGATGAAGTCTTGATTGATGCTTGCTGGGCCATTTCATACCTCTCGGACGGATCCAATGACAAGATACAGGCTGTTATTGAGGCCGGCATCCCGCGTAGGTTGGTGGAATTGCTTATGCATGCTTCCACTTCTGTGCAGACTCCTGCGTTACGATCAGTTGGTAATATTGTTACTGGCGACGACGTTCAAACGCAGGTCATAATTAACTGCGGTGCTTTGTCATGCCTTCTATCGCTTCTGAGCTCCAACAAAGACGGAATCCGTAAGGAGGCGTGCTGGACCATTTCCAACATTACCGCGGGCAACTCACAACAGATCCAGGCTGTCATTGACGCCAATATCATTCCGCCCTTGATTCACCTGCTGTCGAACGGTGATCTGAAGACCCGTAAAGAGGCTTGTTGGGCTATCAGCAATGCTACCAGTGGCGGTCTGCAGAAACCAGAGCAGATCAGATATCTGGTTGCGCAAGGTTGCATCAAGCCGCTATGTGACCTTCTCGCGTGCCCCGACAACAAGATTATCCAGGTCGCTCTAGATGGTCTAGAGAATATTCTCAAGGTTGGTGATCTGGACAAGCAAGCAGCTGGAGAAGGCCCGGACTCCATCAACCGCTACGCACTATTCATTGAGGAGTGTGGAGGTATGGAGAAGATTCACGACTGCCAGACAAACGCAAACGAGGAGATCTACATGAAGTCGTACAACATCATCGAGAAGTATTTCTCCGACGAGGATGAGAATGCCGATGACGGCATGGCTGCTCAGACCCAAGCCAACGGCACGTTCGGTTTCAGTGCCAATGGCGCACAAGGCGGCAGCTTCAACTTCGCCAACGGAGGAGAGTCGATGGATATGTAAGGCAGCGTATCCTTACATGGGAATTCGCGAGGCTCGATATCATGAATTCACTAGTCAATCTAGCACATAGTCATAGCACCGATATCATGCCCCCATTTCCCCCTGCTTTGCCCCGCATTTAGCCCATCCCCCACCCAAGTCCCATTGCGAATGGTGTTAATCGAGTTATGAGGAGGAGCATTGAGTCATGGTCAACCACGCGAGAGAGTACAGGCCGCTTGGTAGCTTTAAAGCTCCAGCCTGAGAAGAGGTGGTTGGATGAGACAAATGTGTTATATGTTATACGAGGGTCGTTAATGGTAGCTTGAAAGCTCCTACCCTCCGAATGAGAAGGGATTCACGGTGTGTCTTGATAATGATCACCAAAAAGCATTGTCCGACAAGTTGGTACTTCGCCGCTACCGTAGTACGGACCAGGGAAAGGTCGGTGCTGTTAATGCTATTGCTCCCAAGTGGTAGAGCAGTGATCCAAATCCTCCCGAGCAGCTAGTTGACCCAATGCGTCGGCCTTACCAAGTGGTAACGGACCATCGCCAGATGTAGTGGTTAGCGAGGAACTCAGTGAGCTTCAGCAATACAGCATGACTCGCCGGGCTCCAACATAAATCCCAAAATTGATAATTCCGCAAATGCAGCCTAACTCAAAAACATGCCGTGGCTTAAAAGTTGAAAATTCATTAGCTACCTCTTAATCATTGTCCATTGTTTGAGACGCCGAACGAATTATAGCTGCTTACATGTAGTAGTATGTAGAAAGTCTGGGTGCCCGACAAAGAAGATTCCCCCGCCTACGTAAATTGTCTATACCCAATGACTCTTAGTTCCATTTTATTGGGCCTGTCCTTGAACGCCTTGGAATGTTAGACCCATGTGGTTCGATGGATGCGGAGAGTGAGATCTTGAGACCTAGTTAATACCTTTCTTAAGTATAGCTTGATTAAATGCCTCATGCATCATTTCTCGACAATAGCCCCGATGCCGAAAAAAAACCGTTCTCTTGCAGTTATTGGGCTTCTGACTTGGTACTGATGGAGAATGCGAATAGGTCCATGATATTAAAAGGTAATATACCCAGTATAATGGTTTTGTCTTGCCTTACTTAAGACCCTTGCTTCGAGGGTAACACTATAGCGGGTTGACATGTAGGTGTTTTGCCGGGAATGTTCCGAGGTCTATTCTTTTTATACTAGGTACTTGATACAATGGGTAAGGTAACATAAATGTACTTCCATTGGCTATGTGGTTAATTACTTGTTCTCCATGTTTAAAAGTGTCTCTTAAGACTTGGCTTTATTGTCTCAGTATAGGGGTTCGTGCCATTGTCAGAGAGAACCCTTGATGAATATCATACATAGGGTGAATGCCATGATAGGTGTATTGAAATATTAACACCTGACTTTTACCCTCTTACGTGGGCGCTGCGCGCCTTTTCTATACCCAATTCTAATAGATCTACCCCTGAATCCACCCCTGAATATACTTATACCCTAACAGCTATCAACTATACCAACATAGGTGCATGGGAGATGACGGTAGTATATTTTATATTTTGGTAATCATTTGTACTACGATATACTGGGAGGATAGATACGATGGCGAAACGTAGCATTAAAATAAATGTATTCTTACGCAAAATGGTACGGTGTTGCACTGAGTCACTTTATAGCTGGCTAACGATATTCGTGACTATTCCTCCGTTAAGATGTGACTGGATAATGATTTAAGATGTAGTCTTTAGCTTAGTTATTTTATTCTCTAACTTCACGCTGGAGATGAGTGCTTACAAGAACTTACCCTAATATGTATCTAGAATTCGTGATCTTTCTTTTCGTATTAACCTCGGAACTGTGATATATACAAAAATGTTTCCAGCAAGAAGCTAATTTATGTCTATAGTATTTTCCACGGCAATAAATTTCGCCCTTCGTAATATGGCGAACTAGTCAAGTTACTATTGTGCTGATCTTAAAGACTTCCCCGTAGCATACATACCCGCTAAGCTTTGATGCAATTTCATAATCGCTATAATACAATATTACTTGCAGGTTTCTAACGTTGTATCACTAACGTAGCCGAGAGAAGTTGAGAATTAGAGTAATACGTGATGTGAAGGTGTTGAGCGAAATACGTCTTCGCCATGAGGCCCAAGAGTATTTGTTATACGTTATTAGGGGGGAGGGGGGGGGGACTATCAAAACCCTTGGTAGCCAAACAGCTCACCCCCAAGTTCCAATCTATCCCACCATGCTTTAACCCAAAAGTACCTACATACTATTATCTTCCAGTGCTTTCCACTGCTCATAATATACAGGTCTTGCAACCTTCTCTGTCGACCGAAGACTGTCTAGACCATACACTGCTGCTTGGGACTACCTCAACCAGAACATTCATTCAAGGTTAATTTTCTTCTTCACATCCCCAGCAAGCTGGAGTAATGCAATGAAAAAAAAAGTAGTTTGTTCGGATCGCACGGTGATACAGACAGCATCATGGTTGTGGATCGAACATCTCAAATCGCACGGTGATACCATCCAGTATCCTGTAAAGTGGATTGAGTAAGTGGTGAACTCTAGGAGCTCTTTTTTTGTTTTTATTTTCTGGTTTTGTTTTCTTCTTTTTTTTTTTCTCTTCTTCTTTCCTTCTTCTTCTTTTTTTCGTCTTTTTTTCTTCTTTTTTCTTTCTGCATTTCCTTTCTTTTATCTTTCATCGTTTTGCCCGCCCTTTTTTACCGCTCCCAGAAGGAGGGATTTTTTCCCGCCCAGTTTGCTTCATGAATATAATCTTTTTTTTTGTATTGATAAGTAAGTGTGGATGGGAGTACTGGGGGAGGTGGTGAAAAGGAAGGAGTAGAGGAGTGAGAAGGAATGGAGCCGGGTGGCTGGGTGGCTGGGTTGCTGAATAGTTGGTTGGTTTAGTTGAAAGGAAGATAGCTGGTTAGTTGGATGGATGGAAAGAGAGCATTGTGGAAGATTGGCAAAACTGGAATTTGGAAATGCTTCTGGCTAGAGACCAGCTGGATGGGACGGAAGGACAAGCTGTTGGCGATATAGGGAAGGGTTTTGGCAGATGGTAGGATCGCAAGAAGGAAAAAAGGGTTGGTAATTGGATAGGATAGAAAGGTAGGAAGAAAATGGAGTTGGAAAGTAGGCATAAAAGGTTTGGCTGGTTGGCTGGTTGGCTGGTTGGCTGGGTTGTTGGATGGTGAGCTGATAGACAGGAAGGATGGCAGCATGGAAGTATGGAAAGATGGAAAGATGGAAAGATGGAAAGATGGAAAGATGGAAAGATGGAAAGATGGAAAGATGGAAAGATGGAAAGATGGAAAGATGGAAAATGGCTTAGTAACTGGATAGGATGGAAAATAGAAGAAGAATGGAGTTGGACAGGTGGACACCACCGGTGTGGCTGGCTGGTAGACTGGAATGATGGTAAGGAGAGAGGAGAGATGAAAAAGGCCCGGCAAGTGGGTGGGATAGCAAGTTGGAAGGATGGCAGGATAACAGAAGAAATAGAAAAAAGACAAAAGGGAAAAGAAAAGCCTGGCAGGTAAATAGAAATTTGGCAAGTAGGAAAAATGGCAGAATGGAAAGACAGAAAAGAAAGTGACATAAGAAAGTGACATAAGAAAGTACAAAGGAGAAGGGGAAAAAAGGGGAAGGTCAAAACTCCATCGACTGACCACCGCGGCATCATGGGCCTGGCCGAAACCCCTCCGCCAAGTGACCTCAAGCTTGACGAAGACCAGCTATATCCCACGCTGGAGACCCACCACAGACCCGAATGTTCCTCACCAGAGAGGGATTCCCACATCAGATATTAGTCTTATAGCAAGACCTTAGTCTTATAGCAGGCCTACAAACCACGAACCGAGCGAACTCTACAAACTACTAACGGAGCCAGGCTCGACGCTTTCATCCTCGTCTAGGGCAGGTGGTGCTGTCCCCCCCATCCTATCGCGCATCGCGTGCCTCTTGCCTTGTAGGCAGGGAAGAAGAAGACCGTGAGGTCCTCAGCTGAGCCCCGCAGGCTGTGCTTGAGGCAGGGAAGGAGAAGAAAATCTCAAGAGAGAGAAATTCTAACCTGGGCCCCGCAAGCTCCAGAGGATATCCTAGTGGTCTCACACCCAGCCGCCCTGCGTTTCTGAGCTGGCTCTGGAACAAACATGGGAACACTTGAGCTTCTCTCCACCGTGGTGAACCACGGCGGGTCCAGGGACCGGCGATCAGTACTGCTTGGCTCTTTGCGGTGGTTTAGGAAGATTTCGTCAGAGAAGAATAGTAAGACAAAAGAAATCCGGATGTCCTGGTCCTTGTCGGGTTGTCGTATGTGCCTAAACCCATTTTATCCTTCTCTCCCACCCTCTTTCTAGGCATTTCGTAGCATCATCCGCGGAGTCGTCGTAATTGTCGTGTGAGCCTAATTCCCTTCTATAGCCTTCTCTCCCACCCTCTTTCTAGGCAATTCATAGTATAATTCGTTGAGTTGTGCTGAAGGGAACCTGGAAACCTTGGCCGGAATGTTTGTTGAGAATCCCGAGTGTCGGAAGCTAGTCGAATTTTGTTATCAAAATAGTCGCGTATATAACATTAAACTTTGGTGTTTTGATGCTGAAGCTTGTCGAAAGTGTCGTGTAAAATAAAGTTGTTGAATTTGAGCCGTTTCCAGTCCAGATAGATGTCGTATTTCCCCTTTAATCCCCCTGTTATTGCTGATACCGTTGTCGAAGTCGTTCTTGAAACATGAGTAAGTTTGGGTTTAGGTAGAGATATCAAGGAGCCGAAAATACAAAAGAGGAAGACGAAAGTATTTTGTAGGTTAGGGGGATTGATGCGATGAAAGGGGGCAAATGACATTGAAGTAGAGGAGTGATGAAGGTAATGTAGGCAAGTTGTGGGTGCGACATAGAAGGGTAGGTTGCAACCTAAGGCGGTCTATGCAATGCGATATATGTTTGAAGTGAAATGAAGAGTTCTGTGGTGGTAGGAATATTTTTTCAAGATGGGTTGGGAAAGAAAGGTGTCGCAAGAAAACGGGCTTTAGAAGAATCAAGAAAATTTTGACTTACCAAATTCATCCGTCCATTTTCCCTTAGGCCTATTGAGTAAAGTTGTATGGTTAATGTCTCTGTCACCTAATATGTTGTAGTGGGTAGTGGGTAGTGGGTAGGGGGAGAATATGTTATGTTATGATTGGGACTTGGGTGGAAAGTAAAGGGTTGAAGGAGGGGGAATTGTGTGGTGGTTGGGGATAATGTTGGTTGGTTGGGGGAAGGGAAGGGAATGTGATGTGTAAAATATTATTATTAAAGACATGCCTGTTGTAGTGTTGTAGTAGTATTGACCAGTTGTGTTGTTGTTGTTATTGTTGAAGTTGAAAAGTTGAAAGTGCAAAAATGTCTGGGGGGAGGGGATGTTTATATATGAGTGGGAAGGGTGAGGCTGATTAGAATCAAATTTTGCAAGATCACAACTCTACTGAAAAGTTCAAAATTGTGCACAGGTAAAATCAGGTTCGTACCTTCTTCAAATATGATCTGTAGAGTGATTCAATGTACGTGACTGTACAGAAGTAGCCCCTCGATTTTGAGTGCCAATGCAAATACATGTCACTCCTGTATCAGTACAAGCAAACCTCACGAAATCCTACTGAAATATTAATTTCGGCAAGTACAGTTCCTTCTGGAGCAGGCGCCTACTAGGTATTTTCCATACTTGATTTGCTGATGTAGCTGAATCCGAAAATAGTTACCTACCTGAGGTACCTAAGGTACGATTAATAGGTATTTATTGTACATATTAGGTAGGTACCTATCAACGTACCTTTGAACCCTGAGTAGGTAATTATTGATGCACGAGCATCTTCTTACGACTTTTAATTTTTTAATCAGTAGTGTACCTACGTACCGCAGCAAAATCAATACAACTTGCACACTACGGAGGCTGAATAGGCGGTACGTATCATGGAGATCAGAGATACGATACGTACCAAACAGAAAGTTTCTTGACGTGCGCTCGGTCATACAAAGGTAGTAAGATCTAAGTTGCTGTAGTGATGTGTTGATCGAGGTTGTAAGTTTGAGCCATAGTACGTATCCTTAAAGATCGCGTTAGATAGACGGTCAGTTGATAGGTAAGCAATGCAATGAGTCAACTTAAAAGCGCTATGTATGTGTTATTTTATTATTCTTCGCTTGGCCCTCGAATATATTATTGATCAGGTAAATTATGCATGATTTAATTGTCAATATGCTTGCTGAATCAGGTATATCTAAGATCCCAAGTCGAACTTGAAGATTAAACATTTTGCGTCGTAAGGCATTAAATGGCACACTATTTAAAATTGATAAAATAAATGATTTTATAGACCATAATAATATATCTAAACCGAATAGATTTCACTGTTTCTGGATTATCTATCGGGCAGTCTTTTCTGTTGAGGTTGGCGTGACGTTGATTCAGGGGGTTGTTGCTGACTCAGCAGATCGACAACTCACCAGATGTAATCCGTACCTCTTGAAAGTTTGTCTATTTAAAGTACTTTGCCCCCCTGCAGCCCTAGAAGCATTGAATGACATAGCTACCTCCTAATTGCAACTTTAATATGCAAATTCAATGTCATTATAACGTTAAGGGCCGACCCGTGCGAAAGCTTTTCTAATAGGAGAACCCGTATATATTCCAGCGTTATGGTTTAGGACCCGGACTTATTCTTGTTACTCCCACCTGCTATAATCGGAGGTGGCAAGGAATTCACAGATAAAATATAAGTTGTATACCTTATTCCACAGCATTCTCATAATCCGTGCACCAAGTAACAATTAGTAATCACATGTACTAGATCTATTCGTATAGTTGGTCATGATTTATTCATTTCTATAACTCTTCATATCTGGGAAGCGGTTTGGATATCATTCAAGTCCCAAACAATCCCATTATAGGGACAGAACAATGTCTATCAAAAAGTTCTTTATCTAGGAATACTTTTAAGCATACAAGCTAGGCGTTCGAATACAGATATTGAACACTTTCTTTATTCTAACAGTCAGTGTCGTATATTAGAGAGCTACAGTCCCGAAATCCCTGTGATAGATTTTGTATATTAGGAGGTATACTACCGTACCCAAAGGCATTCTGTTTATGACTCCCGAGGCTTATTTTATCCTGTAATTAGAATCTATACGTAAAATTCTCACCAAACACAATCTCCCCTTTGAAAATCATGACTGGCGGAAAGAATCCACCGCGACCCAGGAGGTTCCTGAGCGCAAAGGTGAGGCCGCAGAGAAAACGGCCTGCGCCACCAACACCGGAATGGATAGAATCAGCGAGAAAGCGAAGAGCATCAGAAGAAGAAGATTCAGAACAACCAATACCAGTCAAACAGAAAACAGAACCGGTAATACCAACGCCACCAGTAGTGCCACCAGTAGTGCCACCAGTACCAGAGCTGGAGCCAGAGCGAAGACCAAAAGAAGAGCCGGAGCAAAGGTCAGAGACAGGGGGAGGGCTACAGGGGTGGACGTGGCCGTCTGAAGGAATGACCCCAAACGAGGAGTCAGCAGTAGCGAATCCGCCTGTGACGCCTTCGGAGACATCGTCGGGACAAAACCAAGGAATGGTGATCCCAGAAGATGTACTGTGGGAGGTGGTGAAAGGAGTCCAAGGCTATGGAACTCCAGCGGACCCGATAAATAGGGCGGAAGAACAGGCCCAACAAGACGACAGTCAATTACCTCCGTTGGCTGACTGTAAGTAACTTGCTCCCCGTTTCCCTCCCAGCTTGTCTGCATCTGCAAATTGAAGATAGACGAACCCTTTAATCTTTCACCTAAAGAAATAATTGCTAACTCCTATTTTAGTTTTATATCGGTTTGGTTCGGGATTCACCGTGGTAAGAAACTATGTGGAAAGGGGCCTCTGCGGCGTGCAGTCATTAGTTGACAGTCTAACTTGCCAAGATATCCTCCCTCCCGGGGTTCGAGTTCCGTCCATCCAGAATCTATTGGACATATATCAGCAAAATGTAAGTAGAGGCTCATATGATGTCTCCTTTACGGTCACCCCAGAAGACCGAAACATGCCGGGTCCGTTTCAAGCCGAGATATTATCACATGTTATAAGCGAATGGAGCCGCCTTCACAGTAGCCCACCATTTCGGCCCTATGAGGAGAGCGAAGCGAGTCGCCTTCAACGACGGGTTCCGCCCCTAGTAGCTGGTTTTTACAGCGAAGGCGAAAGGCCGTTTGCCATGCAGATAACCGAACCCGGAACTCGAATTGTTTGGATTCACAACTCTGGCAATCACTGGGAAGGTCTTAGGCCAGGTTTTAGTCCGGTAACCATCAATGAGATATTTAGAAATTACGGTCATGAATTATTCCAGAATGAAATTGCACCACAATGGTTTGTCGAAATGGTCCAACGGAGACAGGAGCCGTTACAGCTACTGCCAAGATATCGACCATGGTTAGAGGAAAGCCGATCTGCAGATGAACGCCTCGGATTATTCGGTGGGACACCATCACCGCCACAGGTGCGAATCCTGACAGCTACGGCATCACAGGCACTGGAAATATTGGAAAGATTATACCGGGCAAGACGGGAAAGGAATGGAAACTGAGATGCGGAAAGATATCAAAACGGAAGACAAGTCACAAGATCTTAGTACATAGGTAGGCAAAGGCATAGTCGATATATATTCAATAGATTCCGCTCTAATTAGCGGCAGCGAATGAAAATATTACAACTCTTTCTTCGACTCCTCCCCTCAATACCATCTCAAGCGCAACTTATCCTCCACTCCTCCACAACACACCCCCTTCAAACCACCACGTCTAAGCTGTCTAATCGCCATGACTCCCCGTGACTTACTTCTGGCAGTTACCAACGGTGTGCGTGACACTCAGGCAAGTCGAGCAGTCGTATCCGTAAATAGACAAGTCCTTGCAGTAGGTGTCATCCGGGCAAGACTGGCTAGGGCAGCTCTTCTCCTGGCGCGCGTCGAGGGGGCTTGGCAGGCGCGGTTTGGAGGTCTGCTCGATGGCCTTGGCTTTGGCGAGCTTGGCCTCGGCGAGAACGTCCGCGCTGGGGTCCTTTCCGATTGTGCCCTTGTCGTCGAGCCTCGCGTAGTCCACCACGTTGAAGTTCTTGTCGAAGGCGCGCACGACGTTGTCAGAGCCGACATGTACGAAGCCGGCGCCTGAGACGTCGCGCTTCAGGTTGGGGAGCACGTCGCTGACGGATCGAAGCTTTGGTTCAGTATTAGTCTGGATGCTCTATACCTGAGGGGCATGGATTTTTAGTCATACCTGGTTGGCCGATGGGACAGCGGCAACGAGGCCAGCAGCCATGAAACCCAATGCAATGGAGAACTTCATTTTGATGGAAGGATTTGGTTTGGTGTTTGAACCGAGGATATATCTGAAGTCTTAAGGAGTTGATTGAGATTGCAACAGAGATGTTCTTGCTGATGACATTGAGACCAAGAAATCATGACTCTTCGCCTTTGCTTTATAGCAACAACCCCTTAATTGATCGACAGTTCCTTTATCCATTTTACTCAACACCTAACCAGCGCAATTTCACAGGCATCGCGATCAACAGAGCGTGTGCTCCTGGCCGGGGCGAACCACACAGTAGGAACCACGAAGTGTGGCGCCGTGAACCCTTCGTAGGGCTGGATATACCTACTCGGCGGTGTGGCGTGGCGGTAAGCTTATGACAAGGACCCGGCGCACCAGCCTATTGGCGAGAATAATGACCAGGCTCGTAATAGAAGACCCGATAGAAGCACGACCCCATCCCGCGGACTTCGCATCCAATCATAACTCATATTTAGTTGAAATACCATACCGCTATTAGTACTAAGATCATCGTTGTTGATAATGTCTATTCACAGGGCTATGCTAGAGGGATATCGTGTATTATAAGTTATTAGTTATCATTGATACTAGAATACGACAACCAATAGAAGACTACAAGGGTGTCTAATTGCGCTGGAAACCATGCTGACCTAGTCAGAAACCGGATGGTTAGGACGTAAAGTTAACCAATATCATAGTTTTTCATGTATTGAAAAGGCTATTACAATTGCTTAAAGTCTTTGCGAGACTAGATATTGCTAAGTAAGGTACCTAATGCTGTATACTGGCAGTCAACAGACGTTTTACAATATAAATGGATGCTACAATTCTGCTAGAGTAACCCCCCTTTTCATAACTAGAGGCTATGCCGTCAATTGAGTATTTCAAAAATAGCCGGAATATCAACTATTCGTAGAGACTCATTTGTAATATAAGGGTGCACTTTGTTTTGAATTGAAAGGTGGCTGGTTATATGGTGAACAAAACCCAACTCCTACTACAATATAAACAATCTTCGAAGAAAAGGAAGTTTTGCAGCATATGGGCAGTTCGATGATAGGAATCAATAGACCTAGGTAACAAGCATCATCTAGAATCCATCGGATATTATTTCCTAACTATACTAAATAAAGGACGCATGATGTAGTTGGATTCTACGAAAGCAACAAACAAAAAGGTCAAGATGTAAAATTATATGCACAAACTAACTTTCAGGAAATTGAGTGTGTGCCCTTAGAAGTCTTTGACATGGTGATTGTCTAATATACTTGCAGTTCTTATTTAGGGCTTTGAATATGCTGCAGCTGAACCTGAGATTGCCTAGACACACAGAAAGCAACGTGAACACTCAACAAACATGAGCAACATAGATCAATCAGCAGGTCTCAAGAGGCTCCCAAGAAAGAGACGCAAATAATGAAATAGCCAGAAGCAATCAGAACATACTACTTCTATGCCACCGAGAAATATATAGGTTAGCCCTACCGACCCCATCCCATCCAGCTCAGCTTTCCAACTCACAACAAATCGCCTCCTTAAGTAGCAACATTGCGAAGACCATCTACTACCTAGACATCACACACTTACTTCATCGAGCCACGATGTCGGACCCCAACAAACCAACCCCTCCCGCAACCTCGGGCTCTTCCATGGGCACAAAGAGCCTCTTCGAGCACTTGTACACAACCCACGGCCCGGGAACTTCTTTGGAGCCTAACACTCAATCCCCAGGCCCAGCAAACCCCTCCACCACGGGCAGCACGCCAGAGAAGCCCCCCAAAGGCTCATCTACCCCCCAAGCGCAGACTCCACGTCCCCCACGAACATCCTCAGGCTCGCCCCCCCAAGGTAGCCCGAACCTAGCCAGTCCCACGCCAACAGCAACAACCCGGACCACGAAGCCAGCCCCCCAAACCAGATCCTCGAGCGGCCCGCCGCGCAGCCTATTCCCAAGCAGCCCCGGCACACCGCCGCGGTTCTTCGACGAGAGCCAGAGGCAATCCTTAATCGGACCGTTCACGAGCCCACAGGCCGGAGAACGGCCGCCCGTAATCTGGGGCGCAGGCCGCAGCACGACGCCGACGGAGTTCTGGCGGGAGGCCGAGCGCGAGCACGTCGACAGGAAGGATCTGGAAGACGATGTCAAGATTCCGCTGGCGCCGGAGTGGGAGGCGTATGCGCGGGGCTTGGGGCCGTTTCCGGTGAAAGGGGTTTATAATAAGGATGAGGGCGAGGAGGAGGAGAATGAGAAGAAGGGTGACAAGAAGGATGAAAAGAACACGAATGAGAAGGTGAATGAGAATAAGGGAAAGTAGATCGGACGAGATAGGAGGGACGAGATAAGAGGACTGTAGCTTGGGAAGGGAGAGAAGCTTGCTTCATGTGTATTGCGGAGTAATTAGGGGTTACGCATTGATGCATTGGTTGGGCTTTGGGGATTGATAATTGTCTATTTGACAATAGGATAATGACACGGGAACGGACCGCTCGTTTAAGTGAAACTCTCGAGGATAGACGCGGGAAACGGTGGGAAGGGATAGATCAGGTTAGCATTCGGATTGTCTGAATGTGCACGTTCGTTATTGTATCGTGTTTGCTACATTTGAGTTCTGAACAGTGAATACATAATTGTGGCAATTCTATTTAGACTTCCGTATTCACTAGAGTATTAATTTGATGTGTACGAGCTTGATTGGCTTCAAAATCCCATATAACATGCTCTCAATTATTATGGTGCATCTACGTGTATGAATAGGGGTCATAGCAAATGTGCCTTTATATCAAAAAGTTCATATAGCAAAGCAGCAAACAAGTATATACAATTTCAAAACTAAACTTTTTCATTCGCCAAGATCATTCCCCACACCTTGCGCAAGTTACTAGAGTGTGGTAGGTACAATATTTCGGTTTTAATCTTCAGCAAGAACCAATTACGATAGCGTCAACTTATACAGACAAAACACCATAACTTCATAATTAATCCGCAATTGCCTGCTAACCGGAGCCATATCTACCCTACCTGCATTAAGCACCTAACCTAATAAACCTTTCGACCCTTGAGGTAACCACGCCTCCCCTGCTCCAAGAAATTGCCTTACTCGGCGCAGATATGGTTCCAACCACCAACCATAGTCTCGTCGTTAGCGACGAAGCCTTCGGGTTGCAGCCTATACGTGATCATGTCAGCTTATACGTCCTAGAATACCAATGTGCGCGCTAAAGATAGACAGATAGGTAGACATCAAAACTTACAACTCATCAAAACAAGTGCAATACGAGCCAATATTGTTCCCCTCGCCAGCGTAATTGACAAAGAAGCTGCCGGAGCCGGCAACCCCGGCGTTATTGCAGTAGTACTGGCACTTGAACTGGGCATACGCGAAGCCGGACTCGACCGGCGGGGGGACACCAAAGGTCTGTCCACATATTATCGTTAGCTATGTTCTCTTGAATACCACCTCCCCCTTTTCCTTCATACATATCACAGTAACATATAAGACTGGTGTACTCACGTAAGTGGCGATGACGTGGCTCTTGGACCACGCCTCCTCGGGCTGGTATCCATTCTGGAATGCCACCGTCGGCACGGCTGGGGCGTAGCTGATAGTGTATCCGGCCGTCACGACGGGAGAGCCTGTTGTGCAGGGAGCTGCCGCGGGAGTAGGAGCTGGGGCCTGAGTGGCAGGGAACGCGAGTCCTGCCGCGGCGACTGCCACGATCAACAGCACGGTTCGCAAAGTGAAGCTTCCCATCTTGACTAATTTGGTTTTGCTAAGGTATGAGTTATGGGAGATTGCCGAATGCTTAGGAATTCCTAGGAAAGTAGAAGCTTAGAGAATCTCTAGGTCGTATTATAAGTAGATCTGGTTCGACACCAGGGGAGTAAATAGGTAGAACAAAGACGCGGGAGTTAGTGACAGATATTAAGCCGAGTGAGCTTTGTATGCTTCTAAATTGGGACTTATGGTATGACAGAGATGACAAGAGATAATAGTCTGATGTCAAAGTCCCTGGGAACAGGGGTGAGAAGATCGGCACTGCGAGGCAGTGCCTGTTACTGGGAAGCGAGGATGGAAAAGAATTAAAGACCTTTTCGGCCCCGGGCGAGAGCAATCAATGTAAGGCACACAAAGGGGTATTAACTAATAAGGAAAGTTGCAGACATATTCCCCTACTTCCATTCACATAAACTCCGTGACACCTTCTCGATTCATTTATCTCGATTGATTTAATTTGGCTTGGGGGGGAAGGCTTGGGGAAGGCTGCATGACAAAACGTCCTAAAATCTGTCGACCACTCTTCATCGAGGAAGTCAGACCATTACACTACGGCCACTACGGTAACAACCCTCTCGAGAACCAACTAGAATGACGAATATAATAAAATCTTTGCATCTTCCGAACGGCATTGTCTTGTGTCTCGAATCTCTAAACCTGTAAACTGCAAGTATCACGTCAATTACACATCAACGTTCCCTCGTAAATAGGCAAAATGCAACCTGGGGTAATATAGGATAAAGATTATTGAACTAGGTTCCCGCGTCTGATTGGAACGTGGGGAAATACTCCGGCACATTCTGGGCATCTGGGTTGGTGGCTTTATATGGAAATGTTACGCCGCAAACATGATCGACAACCCACCGACTCGTTATTGGGTCGTGACTGTGACGTTGGGAAACGCATGGGAGAGCAGTGAAATCGGAAGCCACCCAAAAAGGGCGGTCCAGATTCGACTAACAAGAACCATTGTCCTGTCGATCATTCCAGAAGTTGAGGAATAGAGTTGCAGGTAGTATAATGCAGCTTAACCGGACCAACTGCCCTTGAGACATCGAGGTTCGAGAACAGAGATGGATGTGGTTTATTACCGTATTACTAACTGAGCATAATTGCATCGGGGAGATAAGGGACGACTCGTGAGACAATGGCTTCATCGAGGCCCTTGGTATCGTGGAAAAAAGGTAGGTTATGTGACATTACCTAGCTGCAACCTTATCAATATAGAAGCAAACGCCAACCATGCAAGGTGTCCATACTCCATTAATACAGACCGGCTTGTAGTACCTCGTCGACTTCGTGATCTATAACATTAAAACATTCGACATTGCCAAGGTGTGTTACGTAAAGTAAACCGGTGTAAGTTATCAGATCGACCGTCCCTATGTTATTGGTGGCGAGACCCATTACGTGCACATAGAACCTCCAGTGCCGTGTAGTTATACATCCCTGTTCATGCTTTGAACGCTTTCCGCCCTTCGCATAAACCCGATGTTAACTTGGTGAGAGCCACCCATGTAGGTGAATACTTGAGTCCCTCATCATAGGCAGGAATCGTACCGGGGGTATTCACATCGTCCCAACTGCACAGAATACTACCGTCGATTCCAGTGCTTGTAGCCGAACCAGCTTCCCATTGAACATCAACTTTCCATGGTGTAGTCCAATCTCGGCGATAGAGTTTGATCTTAGTGAGGCCCGCTTCCGGTATACCACCAAAACGCTCGTGGGGTTGGTTGCCATTGACTGTAAACGAGGAAATAGGCTTGTCGAACGCAATCGCGCACGACCTACTGTCTCTTGCATCAATTTCAAATATGGCCTTGGTCTCACCCTTTGCACGCGTGACATTGAAATCCAACCAGCTGCTAAAGCCTTTCTGTGGGGGAATTCCACTGGGCAATGCCTTAACCACGTTAGGCGGGACGTCCGAACCGTCATAAGAGCAGGTAGCTAAGCCATTACGCAGACTCCCTTTCGAAGTACACTCAACTTCTTTGCCAGCGGCAGACGGTAGTTCGGAAATCATCTGTTGGACGTATTCTTGCAGGCCAGCATAATGGACCTCGGTCACACCAGTATCAAGGTCTACAGTCTGCTGGAAATAAATTTTGTATCTGTTATTTTCCGAGAAAGGGGGGGCTGCTAGGTTGTAAATTAGTGTGCCAATGAATACCCCAAGGAGTACCATCGGTACGTGGTGAGTAACCCGGTGCATGAATGGAGTAATGGGTAATAATAGAAATATGCTGAAGAATGCCGTCATAAGGTATGGGACTAGGAGGCTTGATCCATCAGCACCCGTTTGGGAAACAGAGGCTACCAGTGTCAGGCCATGTTGGCCGATAAGAATGATCAAGAACGGCCCTAGGATGAGGAATTGAAGGGCCCAAAGCCAACTTGGGAGATTTCCCGACCATTGTTGTTCATATTCGTACGGTTGGCTTTCGTTGCTCTCGCTTGCTCTCGCTTTATTTATGATAGCTGATATTGAACGACGGTATGTAGTAGCAAATGTCGTCCGCCGGGTGCCCGCGGGGGTACCACCAACAAGAGGAGTTCTCTCTGTTGCCGGGGATTGAGATTCAATTTCTTCATCCTCGTTGTCGTTAGAATTGAATTCATCTCGACTTGGAGAGATTAAAGCGTCGGCATGTGGGACATTAATAAGATGGTCTCTGATTTCGTGCTCGTCGTGTACTCGCTGCGCAAACGACGCTTTCGTGGGCAGGGCAAACAGTTCGCAAAGCGCGATAAAATAGGAAAGAAACACAGCAGAATGGAAGAAGACGAACACGTATCCAGCTGCGATTCTAAAGCGATCTTCAAAAACGGTATTCGCGACTGAAATACCCCATGCAATGAGGAATAGCCAGAAGATAGAGTATCCCCGGTGAAGGGCGCTAGGTCGAGCGAAATTCGCCCCTGCCATAATGGTCCAAAAGGCGAAATAGAAAAGCGATACCATCATAGCCCAACTATAATCATGTCAGCATCCTCCCAGAATAATAATCGTTCAAGACCTACACAGTATATTCGCTGCTGTATATAATCATCGGGTTGATCTTTGTGATCAAGTACGCGGAACCGATAACCAACGCCCCAGCAACACACAAAGCAAAAGGAAACCTGAATAGACCTTTTCGGCCACCTAGCAGAACCGGATCAAGGTCAGATCCTTCATAAGCCGATCGCCTTGCCGAGAAAAAATAGTACTTATCGTTACGCACTAAGATGTACGTTAAGCCAAGGAGTATTAGGGGGGTGGCTATTAGTAAGGTCAGAGACCACGCAAACAAAGTCCGCAACTCAAAAACAGCAAAGGTCTGTCCGAATATATCGAACCAGACGCCATCGTTTCCTCTACCATTCCACGCTTTCTTTCGATCGCCATCAGGGCGGTCTCCGATGAATGTGCTACCAGTATCTCCAGAGAGGCTTTGCATCGTGTGCTGAGAGTTGCTGAGCATGTGCCAGAGACTGGCTCTTGATGCGTGCTTGGCGTCGTCTTGGTTGGTATGATACCTGGCACGAGGTCGGTAAAAAGCCATGTCTAATCCCCTTAACCCAAAAACCCCGTCAAAGACTATATAGTCGGTGTTGCTTTTTATAGCCCCAAGTCCGAATGCATCAGATGAGATTACAGTCCCGAATGGGTTATTGGTGCCCCTATAAGCATTGGTTACTTCAGCGTCAGTTGTGCGGAACAGAATAGCCCGACCACCAGCACCGGCGCCCTCGAGATTTAAGAATGTGTGGCAAAAAGGCAGGAGAGGGCTATTGATGAAGGCTTGAGCGCCCCATAGTCCATCCTCCTCGTTGTTGTTGAATAGGGCAACGATACCTCTCTGGGGTCGGTTTTCTGGTCGTGAAAAGTAGTCGACTAGTGCTATTAAAGTAACACAGCCCATTCCGTCATCCGTAGCACCATATCCAGAGGAAACACTATTCTAATGTTAGCTTAACACTACGCAGCATCTGACAAGACGTACGAGTCGTAGTGGGCATTCATCAGGACGCCTCCCTTTCCTATAACTTTGTCCGACGTTACGGTATCATCCTCCCACCATAGACCTTGCGGATCATCCTTGCCTCGAATGTATACTATAACATTTGTACCTTCGAAGTAGGTGCCGGTGGAACTTGATGCTCCAAAAACGATATTGGCAGTAGTGATATTTGAAATATTATCTGCGAATACGACCATGCTTGAATCATTCGCCCCATTGCGCTTTTTGATATCATTTAATTCTAATAAGAGCCAATCGTGAATCTCATCATTCTTCTGGCTGTTGAATGGGTGGTAGTCGCGAGACAATACGGTTAAGTCAAGCCAAGATTTGGTGAGGTTGAGACCGTAGTAGAGGGTCGGATTGCTTGGAGGAGGCGGGACGGTTTCGTGGACGATGAGTAACGGAACGAGCAGGGCGACGTAAGCGATCGTAGTCCAGAATGTTACAGCGAATGGTTTAAAGGCGACCGGGTTCGATATAGCCATGATTGGCTAAGTTGGCAGACTCTGCCGGTTCACCTACAGGATGATGAATACTGCCAAAACTATAAGGCTGCAGGAAAAGAAACAATCAAGGACCAGTGAAGAGGGTCAGACAAGCTCTAGGTGGGGATGATAAACATCCCAAGAGACGCAGACACGAGAGTAGTAGGGCACATATACTGAGGCACAGTACAGAAGATGACGGATGTATTAAATAGGTTGATGCATGCGAAGATATATTGCTGTTTATGTTTGGAGGGGTCTGATTGTTCATCGAGTCGTTGACGTTTTATAAATTACTCCATTTTTAAATCGCAATTGCCTTGAACGTCGTCGACTCAAATGCATGATCTGGAAGTAGAAGTCCGTTGTGGAAGGTTGGTAGAAGTTGGCCTCTAGAAGTTGCAAGTTGCAGGTTACGACATTAGAGCAATTGTCAGACTGTCGGAGCAATTAGAGAGTGGAGTGGCCCAAGCTCCCAGGATACTACATGTACTATGTACCTACCTATGTACATAAGCTGTATGATACGAGATCCCTGTCTATGTTCTGCATAAGTGCCCTATGGGCCTATATGCCTACATTATGTATGTAGGTACATACTAGCGCTATCTATCGAATCTCGCGTCCTTCAATACATATAGACAGCGCTAATACATTAGGTAGGAGGCATGAATACAATATCTACTAATGTTGGGGGCATATAAACCGTCACTTTAATCAAGACTTTACACATGGTAAACATAAAAAAAAAGAATCCTCATTGCTGTCTACGGATTAGTCCTATAATACATTTGCGCAACCACCCCTACTCACGATAATTAGAATCGCAAGTTAATATTCCTCAAATCTGCATGAGACGTGGAAAGGCACTAGTCTGAAATGATGCGTACGGAACGGTTAGTACTAAAATAAAAAAAACAACGCGTAACAGCAAAATCGTTAGCAGTGCAAGGCGACTTGAACTGGATACGGTGTACCAAGGTCAAGCAAGTTAGTATCGGTACGACAGGTTGTTCTGTATGCTTCCCACGCTCAAGCACCAGGAGGAGGTGGTGGTGGCTGATCACCAGGGGGCGGCGGAGGAGCATCACCACTAGGCGGCGGAGGGGGAGGTGCCGCTCCGTTGGAATATTGCTGGATTAGAGCATTAATGTTTCCTGGAGGTAGTCCAGGCGGAGCACCGAGAGAACCTCCCGGAGGAGCAAGACCAGGGGGAGGTCCCATACCAGGAGCTGCACCGTACCCTGAATAGCCGGGATAGTTGGGGTACTGAGGCTGCCCACTTGAGGCTTGATGCCAAGGCGCGGCTGCTCCAGGGACTGAACCACTGTTATAGTTTTGACCTTGGCCAGCGTAGTAATCACCCCCATGGTTGTCATTGCCACGATGGCGGTCGCGCCAGGGAGCAGAGCCACCGCCTCCACTTTCGTTGTTCTGTTCGTTGTTGCGAGAACGCCATGGAGCAGCAGCACCTGTCGGACCTCGTTGCCAAGGCTTTGCGTCACCGCCACCATTGTTGTTGTTGTAGGAGCCAGGTGCTGCTTCGATACGAGCTGGAGTTCCGCCGGAGCCACCTCCAAGTTCTTCAAGGAATTGCTAAAGATACAGTTAGATAACATCCGGCAATTTATTTGCAATAAACACATACCTCGTATTCACGATCGACGGCATCTCCACCGCCAATGCGACCAGCAGCAGCAGCAGCGCGGGGAGGACCGTCGTTACGCCAACTAGCACCTTTCTGTCTATCAGGACAATCTCGAGCCATGTGACCGGCGTTGCCGCAGACGCGGCAAATGATGTTAGCCGTGAAGTTCTGCTTCTCGGGACAATCGTACTTCCGGTGGCCAATTTGACCACAGTTTTGACAGGCCTGATTTTCATCATCACGCAGAGTACCATTCAACGTGGCCAGTTCTCGAAGCTGGTTTCGCTTGAGTTCGTTTTGTCCCTCAGGAATTGATGCAGCCTTATGTGATGTTAGTATATAGACATTTAGAATATAGAACCCACAGGGAACGTACGGTTTCGATGACATTGTGAATCAGCTTTTTGGCCTTGTTGACTTTTTCCTCGGTGTCTGCCATGATCAAACAATGGAGATCTTCCTCCTGGTTGCTGGCGTGGGCAGCATCAGATCGGCCTTTGCCTTCTTTGACGGAGCCTTTTCCGCGGATGGCAATTTTAGCTCCTGATTCTGATTCCATCTTCTTCAATGTGTTGCCACGAGGACCGATAAGTAAACCAACTTTAGTGAGAAGACCTAAGTGTTAGTATTTGTAGCAAGACGGTTAGAACAAGAGTACGAGCTGGATGAGGCCAATATGTGGCAAGTCATCCATCGAGATATAACGGCATTCCAGGCGATATCCTGAACAAGAAGGGGCAAGAACATGGTTAGAAGGGTTAGAGGGTTAGCAATCTCACTGAAGTTAATCTCTGGATAGTCATTGACGGGTACGTAGACCTTCTCTTGGGTCTTAGTAGGGCGGCGATAGTCCTGGGGTGGGTGATAGTTAGGAATGGTCTTCATAGCCTTCTCAACAAGCTTGTGTCTCTCATCTTCGAGACGTTTTCGGTAACGGTATTCTCTAGTGTTAACACGGCGACCGTGGTTGTCGTATTGCGGCGGGGGAGATGGGGATCTACGTGAAGCGTTAGTTAGAATTGCGCCGGCGACAAAATACTAGACACAAGGCTAGACGTACCTATCGCCATCAGCAGGGACGACATCGTTAATGCGCAGCTTCTGGCTAATCTCCTCGATTCGAAGGTGTAGAGTGTAGGCTTCCAGTTGCTCGCTAGTCATGTTGGCCACGATAGCCGTGGGGAGGCCCATAAGCCCGGCAGCTTTGTTCTCGGACGCATCACCCCATCGATTTCTCTTCTTTCGGCGTCGAGGGCCATCGGCATCGGTTCCTAAAAGATTCGTGATTAGCTTCTGCTCTGGAATGAATACTATAGTATATCGTTGATGGCTTACTTGGCTCGGGGCTACGACCGCGCTTCAAGTCGCGGTCCCCATTGGAAAGGCTGAAGCTATCGCTTCCATTTTCGCGTTGCTCGATCGCATCATCTAATTCGCCTCCAAATCGTCGACTCTTGCCGAGAGGGATGTTGTTGGATCCCGTAATCCCTTGATTTCTCCACGACATATTGGTAAATTTGCACGTTGAGTAAAAAATATGCCTGAGAGAAATGAGTTGAAGAAACTAGGTTACCTTCAAGGATCGTTGTTGAGTGGAATTATTTTGAGGCGACTTTTCCAGGCGCCACGCTTATGTAAACATATTTTTACCTAAGCCAAAGTGGAGCAAGAGTGACGCTCGAGCCATCATGTTAGTCATTCATGATAAAAAAAAAAAAAAAAGGTACGTACCAAAGGACTATCAGCTGGAATCTAGCATCTCTACCCCTTTTATTCGGTAACACCCTACTATTAACTCATTTGCGATGCCCTAAGAGCGTACTTTACACGACACTCTACTTGAAAAGTTGACTTAGTTTGACATATTAAATATTTATAGGGTATAATCATAATCATGCGCCTTAAACTAACATCTGCTTGCTAGTGCCGGAGAAAGAGTCAAATTCCTGCATTGTTTCCTATTAAGCGCTACGAAGTACACTGATATCATTGAGGACAGCAAGCTCCTGAGAGATTTAAGATAAAGATAAAGCCGCTACTTTGCTTCTTCCTTCATTGATGACTGGACCCAGTCTCTCAACGGAGCAGCTTGTTTTTCCATCTCCTCGTTAGAGGTGGCCTGGTGCTTCTCGTAGATATGCTGAGACGGCACATGGCGACCCTTCTCGACGCCCGGACGCTTTAGCATCCGCTCGACCCATTCGTTCAATATCGGGAACTCATCCATATCGATCCCAGCCCATTCTTTACGTGTAAGGGTTAGTTCATTTCTTGCAGAATTCATCATAATGATACGTACTTGCTGCTGCGACCCACCCCCAGCACGAGATGTCTGCGTTCGTACATCGGTCACCAACCAAGTAGCCGGACGTCGACGACTTCAGCTGTGTCTCGAGTGTCCGATAGAGGCGGCGAGTTTCGTTCTTGTACCGGTTGATGCCGTATTCAATCTTCTCCGGGGCATAGCCTACTCATATTAGGACATAAATCACTCTAGGTCAGAAATCTAACACGTACGGTTGAAATGGTTCAGTTGTCTACTCAAATGTTAGTGTTCCTCATCAAATGTTTCCAGTACCGGCTTTTGCTCACCCTTGCATTGGACCAAGACCTCCCATTTGCCACATGAGCTAAGTTAGGTGAGCAGTGGGAGCGTAGAGGATATCTAAGTGTACCCAGCTTACCCAGTTATTCACTTCATAGTACTCCCTAGATCCCTTCGGATACGAGACCTTATGTTCCGTATCGTATCTATCGGTCAGATACTGCATGATAGAGCCACTTTCAAATAACCTGATGGGCTTGCCATCGGTGAAAGTATCCGTGAGTGCTGGAATACGGCCATTTGGGTTAATCTCCAAGAACCAGGGCTCCTTCTGGACATTCGTGCTAATATCGATCTTGGTAACCTATCCACTAATTAGACACAGATATCTACCGGTTCGTCTTTTTAAAGGAGTAAGTATGAGTTCGCACCTTATAAGGTAACCCTAGCTCTTCTAGCAGGATCGATATCTTGACACCATTAGGCGTTTGAGCGGTATACAGATGGATGTCAGACATCTTGTGCAAAAAATGTGTTGCAATTTGTTTCAGTCTTGTTGTCATCCGACTCCGGGTTTACTAGTCTACCTCGTATGATTAACGCTAAGGCAGGCGAAGGAAGAAGGACGTTATTTATATCGAGGCAAGATAGTAAAGCTGATTAGCAATCAATGTCACAATGACGTACTAAAAATACACATATACCCGGATTAATAATAGTTCTACGGCAATTATTCTCAGATTATTAAATTCTGGCCCATCTATACCTTAGATTATAAGTTAACGGCATCATTAATATCAGCTAGTCTCGTTACTTCCCCGCTTTCTATAGTCCGAATGGCTTGTGGCTAGCGACCCACATCGCTCCAGTTTGACTTAGGTAACAATCGGCCGCCCCCCTATCGGCGTATTAAAAAGTCGCCGTGATAGCTACCACGTATAACACGGCTTTCTAACGGATATGTTTACGCATATCGTATTTCTCACACCACATGACATTAAAGACTAGTCGGCTGCGGCTCAGAAGATAAAATCAACGTCAACCTGATCATAACTCCGACTTTAAAACACCGAGACTGGCTCAACGTACGGCGTATTAACAAAATCGCGGATACTCAATTCGTTCGTAATCCCACAAACTTGTAACTTATTTTCTTCCTAGTCAAACATCTTCAAAAGGATTGACGATATATACTTGCTTACCTAAGTACCTATCTTGTGTAGATATCTCGAAGAGTTATTCCAGCATGACCAAAATAAAGAATGAACTACATCTACGTTATAAATTTCACCGGGTAATTGTATCTTACACTTATTCTCAGCATCATGGTGTAGAATATTTGATATGGCAGAAATAGTTGGATAACTCAGGGGGATTAGGACTTATATCTGGCACGAAAGTTTATACGATGAGCAGAAAGGGGCTAGTGAGTATACAAGTAAGCTTCGTAAGGTATAAGAAACGATCGGCTTTCGTATTAATATATCAAGAGTTCTATTATTACCCCAAGCTTCATAGCATAGAGGAAGTGCACCGGGCTCATAACCCGGAGGCCCTCCGATCGAAACAGAATTATATCATAATTCACTATTTATTAACAATGGGCTATGATTGTTGCAGTAAACTGTCTACCATACTGGATCCAAATACTGCAATGGATATATTGCCACTTAAGATAGCCACATATGAGCGAAGTGCTACTGTAGCTTCCGTAAATCTGGTAACCAGAAATTTATTGCTCTTATTCAAGATATATGTATGTACCTATTAACAGGCCTTCACTGCACAAATCAATGGAGAACATAATAGATTTCACTCCATGGGGAGAGATAAATCCGCACTTTTAAGGCATGTGGGATATTGGTAGGACTTCTCAACAGCTAAGTGCTACTTTTTTCTTCAACCTACTTGCAAATAAGAAAATAATTAAACCAGCTGCTATATTGCAATGGGAATAATTCATAAAGGGGGGCAAGTATGTTTTTTTAAGAATGAACTTGCTAAAATTTATGGTTCACTGTTGTTAGCCAATGGTTCCAGGTAGTTTTGAATACCTTCGGATCGTATTGGTGGGAAATGATTTTAAGGGGAAACGGATTGCCAGCATTATTGAATACACTTTCGTCGATTCGGATGTTCGACCTTCTGGCAAGTAAAGCTGGCAAACCTCACACTTCTGCACTGCATACTGGATGCATTGACTTTGCCAATAACAATTATTCATGCACCTTGTTAAGTACCTCTAGGTACTCAGGCGCGTCACCAACCTCGACGGCGACAAACTTTTTGCATACCCAACCCCACATTTGTCTGGTTTCCATGGTATCTGACTCCCATAGTTACCTGCTACCTTACTCAGTTACTCTCTTATTTAACTTGAAGGTTTTGCATTTAATTTTCTTCAGCCGCGTTTCTATTCAAATGTACCTCCTTAAGTACAGAAAATAATAAATAGGAATCCTTTTGAGCTACTATTCTAACAGGGTGCAACTATGGAGACTACTAGCAAATCTCAGCAGTTCCGCTTGCCCATATCTAAGAGCTTCTCCTTTATCATTCCTGATAAGTGGAAGACTAATCCAGCTATCCTTCGCTGGATTGATAACGTTCCTGGTCCCGCCAAACGAGAGGAGTCGCTAGGACCTGCGCGCATTCAAACCCCCAAACGCGCCTTTGTGAGTAAACATCCGACCTAGGCTCTAGCAACCACATGGCTAACATCGACTAGGAGACTCCTGATATTGACGATAGCCGGGACGACGATAGCTACCGCGCTAAGCGAACGAAAATGGTTTCCTCCCTAAGTAACAAGGCCTCCCTAAGTAACAAGGATGCCAACAACAGACGTGCAAGCTTCGCTTCTTATGGCCACGGCCTTATTCGCCGAGCCTCTAACATATGTCGCCAAGTTATCAGCCCCGAGAAACCCCAAGAGACCTTAGAAGGCTCTACAGTTCGCGGATCGCTTTCATTGCCTGGATCACCCGCCACACTTGTTGATCGTCCTCGCATGAGATTCGTCTTTGTTGGAGATTCTGGCTGTGGAAAGTCAAACTTGTTACTGTAAGCCATTACTATTTTCTTCTAATTACTGATTTTAGTATTGTATGAACATTGTGACGCGTACTAATGCGTTCCAACTCCAGTCGTTACTACCGCGATGCGTTTAATCCGGTAAGCTGCCCCTGTTAAAATCTATAAAAGTAGTTCTTGGCAAAGGGAGCTACTTGCTCACACCAGGCAGGCACATATCAGGACCCATTACGAGCTGTTCAGCAAGGTCGCCACAGTAGATGGACAGGATGTAGACCTTGAGCTTTGGGACACATCTGGCGATCTCTCGCTCCACCAACTCCAACTCCTTTCCTACCTCGCGTGGGATGCTGTATTCCTGTGCTTCAGCATGGAGAATATTGCACGCTTCAAAACTGTCCAGAAGAAGGTGCGTCGCGTTTATGGCCTTAACAACGTAACAACCGTATTATATATGAGCTAACTTCCATGGAATATTTATAGTGGATGGACGAAATCTACAAGTACTGTGGCGATATTCCGTTTATCTTGCTTGGTCTGAAGAAAGATACATTCACTGGCTCTAATATGCGAGCCCCTTTCCATCCCGACTTGAATATTCCAGTTTCTTCTACAAAGGTAAGAACAACTCTACCCACCCCTCCCTTTCTTCACACCGAGTCTCCATATTTGACTGGAAATATACTGATCGAAAATACGTAGGACTCCTCTGGGGCGATGATCGTGCGCGGGATCAAGTACATGGAATGCTCAGCAAAAACCGGCGAGAACGTGAATCGCGTGTTCGAGGAAGCCGTTCGAATGGTAGTCTACGAGCGGGAGGAACAAGAGGCGCTTGCCCGAATTCGCCAGAAGTATGGCGAGTCGGAGTCTACGGGCTTGAGCTTGAAGATGTGTTTCAAGTAAGCAACGAATAAAACGTAGTGACAATTATCGGACTGTATAGAAATTGTCGTGGCAGTATATTCACTGTGTAACGAAAGTGAGGCACCTTCCGCATTGTATAGTGTTTTATGCTTGAAGGCTTTGCTACAAGTGTTGGCCGGCATAATGTCTTGCACGTACAACAAACTAATAAACCCGGCAACCAGATGAATTACTAATGAAGCTCGGTCAATCAAGCCGTGTATACAGCTTATATACCGTAGTTCTCCTCAAACAAATTGATATATTACTACTGTTAACCATGGATAATAGAGCGTAAAGAATGGTAGGCAACCTAGTCTATAATGATGTTGCCCATAAGAACGCTTAGTCGCATGGCACTAGATCTGAGTGTGCAACAATGTGTCGCTTGAGGTGGAAAGTTCATCTATTACACACTGGTGAGAAATCACTTTACAATTTATAATATATAAACTCAGTTGACAGACAGGAAATACCTATAGAGGGCTAACCTAGAGCTAGGTCTAAATGTGATATAACGTGTGTTTCCCCAAAAGCTACCCCTGAATCCAATCTCAGAGTAATGAGTATGGCCTAGTTAGGTACCTAGGTACTTTTTAATAACAGTATGAGAGATTTGTGATGCTATGCTACCTAGTTCCACACCTATATGCAAAACAGCCAAGTTCCTATCGTCGTAAATGCGCAGCTTGGTATATAATACGATAAAGAGAGCAAATATAACCAATAGACATTGGCTGTTATTTCCATTGAAACCAATTTCTGTTACGTGATTTCATAATGGACTTCAAGGCTGACTTAGGCTTGGCCGTTGGTTTCCCCGATGTGAAAATGGAACATTGAGGCTGAAGTAGTTCCACATCATATCCTTTCTCAGCAAACAGACTCAAGAGCCTACCCCAAGATGGATCCGACCACGGAGGTGGTTTCCCGCCTCCATTAAGCAGCATGCAAGCCACCTGATAGGAGTCCGGCACGCTTCTAGCGTGATTTCCATGGAGATCAATTTGCGTTATCGTTATGGGCAAGACATTGCAGCAGAGTCTCCCTAGGGGCGTTTTCCCTTCGGAGTCCTTGGAGTTGGGGTCGGCACCGTGGACAAGCAACGACGGTACGATTTCTGGGGGCGCGAGATGTAACGCCGTGCAAATCAAAGCAATGCCACTTTCCGATAATTCGTAAATGGTCAATGGCATATTTGGGTCGTGACCGGTCTCGAGGAAATGAATAACGATATTGATGGACTGACGCCGACTTTCGTCGTCATAAAGAGATATGGATAAGAAGGATATTAGTTTACCGAACGCCTTTGGATCCTTATACCCGTTATCCAGCAGTAATTGGGAAATCCCCAAGCCCTCTGCTATAGTGAGGTGTCTACTCGCGACGTGATCGCTATCTTTAGGCGAAAGGCCAAGTGCAAGCGTAAGTAGCGATTTTTGCTTATATTGGTTCCATTTCTGCACAAAGTCCTGATCCAGTTGTAATGTCTCCCGAAAATAAAGACTGAATCCTGCCAACGAGGCAAATTCTATGGGAGTGCTTATCTCGACACCGCTGGTGTTCTGCGTGAGCTGAGTATATCTACTCGTCGGGATGCTATCAAGGAATTCCTTCATGCTGCAGCCCGTAGAGTCTTCTGCCATTCTCCCGTATATTGCTGCCTGCTTCGTCGTTTCGGGTATAACCTTATGATCGTAATAAATAGGCAGGGCGTCCAATTCAGCATCGTCAGAAGAATATCCCTCGTACTCGTAGTTCGAACTATCTTCATCCATAGAGTCATAATACGTTTCAGATCTAAGTCGTCTAATTGGTCTGCCTTTATTACCTTCTGTAATATTTTCGCTAGATTTTTGAAAAGCTTTGTGGTCAAGTAAGAACCACTTCGATAAGAATGAGTATCCATTCTCGAATGTCACCTTTGCTTCAGTGTCAAGAATGAGAGCATTGAACTTCGGCTGGTTAACGAATTCCTTGACAGTCTGGTGTAAAAGCTTAACCGAAGCGAAGCGTAGTTCCATGAGACCTTGAGAATGTATCTTGATCTGGTTTAAGGCGTAAGCTTCGCGCTCCTCTGCTTTTAGTAGTAGAAATCGCTCTGATATTAATAGCGCTTCCTTGTGATGCGATTACTGTGAGCACTCAACAGCACCGATGAGATCTGACCCTCCTACAGCATCTAAAGCCTGAGAAGTAATTTTTAGCATGGCGAAAAGAGTCCAGCGGGATGCCATTCGCCTCTCCCTTGGTCTCGTTGGAGCAAGGTAGGAAGTGGGTTAAACATAAGTGTAGCTGTCTTGGTTGGACGCCAGGGGCTCAAACTCGTCGCTAGAGAGAATATCCGGATGTTATCGACAGGTATACTGCCAAGACCAATACTGAGATAGACAAGTGCTTGAGATTCGTTGGCATTGCTGGGGAGTTGCCGCAATCTGAACACTTTGGGCTTTCGTGCGGAGTCCATACCGTTAATTCGTTGATTAAGTATCGACAATATTTATTGAACCCTAAATACTCTCACACCTGAAAACGGTGTACCATGCATCATGATTCCAATACGCGACTTATTGGCCTAGGTCATACAGACTGTGACTCGCATTAGGGACCTATCTAGGTGTAGTTTAAATCGGATTGATGTCCTTGATTGATGCCAGTAACCCGATGAGGTCACATGATTGAAGCACAGCTGAAGAGGGAGATACACCTCCAAATGTGGGATTATTTTAAGAAATTCGTACTTTGTATATATTCTGTTAGATAAATAACCTCACTACTGGCTTAGCTTGACTTCTAGATTAGGAAAATGCCGCGGCTGTGGCTCCACAGATGTCATCCTCGGACAGGAGCTCAATGAATAAATACAATCCCCTTTTGAGAATAAAAAGAAATAATAAGCATCAAAGGTTCTCAAAAAGTAGAGAAACCTCAGTCTCCCTTGACAAAGTGCATATTTTTATTAAATTATACCCAAACATGACGTCGAACGAGCTATTTAAAATTCCCATCCCGGCAATCAAGTCGCATCCGGGAGGCAGCATCGTCTGTACATCTCCAAAGCCTCAAGTCTATGTTCTCACATGGACCTCCCCGCCAGACAACAGGTTTACACCCGCCTTCAATACGGCGTTGATGACGGCGCTCGATACTATTGAATTTGGCCATCCACCAGGTGTTGTCATAACCACTTCGTCTATTTCTAAGTTCTACTCCAATGGCCTCGATTTCAAGCTTGCTATATCGTTACCCGGATTCTGGGAGAATAGCCTGTACCCATTATTTCGACGGTTCTTAACTTATCCCATGCCCACTATCGCATTGATCAACGGCCACGCCTTCGCCGGCGGGTTCATGCTAGCTATGCATCACGACTACCGAATCTTCACAGGCTCAAAGGGTTACTTGTGCATCAACGAGCTCGAATTCGGTGCGCCGTTACTACCACCCATGAGCTCCATTTTCAGGATGAAAACTACTCCTACTGTATATCGCAACATGGTTCTCGAAGCGCGACGCTTTGATGCCAAGGCTGCGCTAGAAGCCGGCTTGGTGGATGCCATTGGCGAGATGGACGCAGCTCTGAGCTTAATCCAGGAACGATCGTTAATCAAGAAAGGATCCACAGGCGTCTACGGGCTGTTGAAGGCTGAGATGTATCGCGAGAGTGTGGCACTGTTAACCGCCACGGGCAGGGAGGCGGCCAAAACTATGGACATACAAGAAGCTGAGAAGAAAAGGAAAGAAGAGGGCGCAAAACAATTCAAGGAAGCACAGGGTAATAAGGCAAAATTATAAAGTCTCGATAATTTACTTGTATTTGTTTTTTTAATTGCCATACACCTGTTTAGTGCTTTGAGTTTGTACTTCAGCATAAGTGCGGCGTTGCATTTGAGGTTGTCGTTCACATGTTAAGGAGATTCCCGGGCATGTGCATGTATCGGGTATTTACCCTTTCAGCGATAGGCGACTGACGTCATTGGTCCGTGGGGAATTCGAAGCCCTTCAACCCATACGCGAGTCTTTAAACAGACTTCATGTATTTTACTTATAGTCGAAATGAAGAGTTCTTTAACTATTATCTATATATCGTGATGATCGTATAATAACCTTAGTTAGGATATTCTATTTTTCTACACCCTACTGCCCTCGTCTCTCAAAATTTCAAATGTTCAGGAAATCCAAGGTTTCAATTATATCATAACTATACGTAAAAAGACTTTATACACCTTTGAAATCCCGAGAAACATCATACCCCAGAACGGATATAAGAATTAGTTAGCAGGTGCCAAATACTCCTATACCCCAGATGTTCAGTAGCTGGAGTACACCTGACTTGTCAGGATTCTAGATGAGACATCTACAACAAAGGACAGGTTCAGTATGTTGAATGTGTGGTCAAGGGACTACTTTCAGGTACAGTGCATGGTATCTTGGCCTGGAATGTATATATAAGAAGGACCTCCCCCCTCACTCATACAGTTGATAGACTAAGTCAATACACAACATACAGCTCATATGCCGTATCTTTCAGCTCAGTATGCATAGCCACAGTCTTCCGTAGTTAGGCTAGAGTTCCCCGCGGAACACTTTCGTCGTTTCCATGCTGTTTGGTTCCACCCCGGGACAGGACCATAGTCGACTACATCTGAATGCCGAGCCCGGACGCCGCACAGCCCCACCCAACCGGGTGAATTTCTTCTGCTCTGTCGGTTTTGTACTGGTGTACCACTGTAGGAGCTCCCGGTTGAGAACCCAGCCGCTCCTCCTACATATAAGATCTTCACAGAGATTACTCCACGAGTCTCCCATTCCGATACATTTGCCCTCCGAGAATATGAACGCGGGTTTGAGACGCAATATCCCTTCTTGATAGCATGGTTCCCGGAACCGTAGTTCTCGATATCATTATCGAGAGTCGTAGCACTAACTCCATATGGTTGTACAGTATGTACAGCAGATTGGTTCCATACGATTTGGTTGTCACGTCTGGTATTTCCCCAATGTACTGACATTACCGGCGAGGGCTGATGGTGCTGGTAGGTAGTAGTCCTATCCGAAATTAATGTTCGTAAAGCGATAATTTTAGCATACTCGGTGCTTTCCCCCCCGGATGTGTTAATCGCTGCGTTGAGGAGCTCATTTGCTTTATCTAGGTTTCCTGTCTCATAGTAGGAGGCTGCCAGACAGTAATATAATTGTAGGATGCTACCAGAGGAATCATCGTAGGTTCTGGATCTGGAAAGATAGTAGTTTAGAGCACAGGAGAGGAACGGCTTGGCTTCCTCATGCCGTGCATTGCAAAAGTATATATACCCAAAGTTGCAAGCTATATTAGCGTATTCAGCTGCAAAGAGACCATCGGGGGGTTGAATAGTAGAGGAGTCAATGGATTCTTTAATAAGAAAATCGATACGGCTAATCCAAGGAAGGCATATTCTTGAAATGTACGAATCTGAAGTAGCCCCGCCCATCGGCCTGCACGGGTATTAGTTTCGTGATAGTTATTAGGAGTTGAAATTTTGGTAATTGAAACGAACCGGTCAAGGCTCCTTTCTCCACGACAAAGAACGTTACCCAATCCAAGGGCAACGAATATAACCCATCGGGGCTCGCATTCGGACGGCGATTTTATAATCCACTGGCAAATAGCTTGGTGTGATAGTACTGACTCTGGGTACTCTCTGGATTCAGGTCTAATTTTGACTAGACAGAAGTCCTCAAGAAGAGTTAGATGGAGACGAAAAATAGTAACTGACTTGGTGGATTTTTGTATAGATTGGAACTCTTTATCAGTAATCGTACTTGCGGATTCGGATTGGAAAACGTTTAAAAATATATAGAGAGGGATTTGTGTAGGTCCTATGACGGCTAAAAGCCGAAGTATTGCTGCGGAGATGGGCGATTGCTTCCTGATGTTGGAGTAAAGTATGCTGAGGGTCGCATATATGGTTCGCGCTTTATCGTGTTGCACTTCTCCAGCTTTAGGCAAATAGCTCATAAGTTCGTTATACTGTGCGTCGTACTCTTTGATGAAGTTGTCTGGAGTGACAATCCTTCTCCGCAGCAGAATTCCCGCCTGCTCTAGAGCCAGTGGCAGACCTCCCAGTTCTCTGGCTATTGCTATGGCATTTCTGGATCCGTGAAACGAAACTGATACTTGAACTCTAGTTATATCCAAAAGCAACTCTGTTGCATCGGCGTCGTCTAGCTTATCGAGCTCGATACCTTCGAATCCATATGGCTCGAGGATATCCGATGCATGTTTTCGCGTACTCATTACAATAATTGAGCCGAAACTACAGTCAGGGATTAGCTGGGTTAGGTTGTGGTTGTTGGGATCGTCGGCACTGTCGATAACTAGAAGCCAATTCCGCTTTAGAGTAGTTCTCAGTCTACCTAGCACGAAATATTCCATGTTCTCTCCTGCATACGTATTCGATACATCTTTATGCGTCCATGACTTGGAAATCATATGGAAGGCGTCGGCAAACGATTGTGTAAGCTGCTCAGATGTAAATGCATTGATCCAGATCACAGCACTATACAAACGTTTTTTCTCTTTTATGTATTTGAGAGCAAGTTGTGTCTTTCCTGAGCCACCAATACCAAAAATGGCAACTCCTTTCCTTCCAGGTCCAGAAGGATCGAGTACATCAAATAGCGCTTCAAGTTCTGTGCTTCTGCCATAGAACGTTGGCGTGGAGACAGGAAGTTCAGACATTATAGGAAGCTCCAACCTTAAGTCTATAAACGATGGTTAACTATACAATCATACCATACCATCATATTAACACTGATACTAACGCGCAATTGGTACCGCTTGAACCACTTCGGTGATAGCAAGGCTGATCGGATTAAAACGCTCATCTTCATGGTCGTCGAACTTGCAAATAGTTCGATGATTGGATCCGGGTATGGGGAACACCCTTTCGTTGGGTGTGTTATTTCGTACTGAAGCTTCATCAACGACCAAAGTTAGTGTTAGTGATCCAAATAATCTAGTACGATTTAGGGCAGCTCCTCACAATACTATTTCCTATTCTCTCCGTCTCATATGCACTCCTAAATACCATATTCCTTCCCCTCTGGACAAAGTCTCTTGAAATCTTCATCCAGTCATTCGAACTCCTTTTTAGGGAGCGGGGGATTCTTGAGTTTCCCACCATGCCTAGAGACAGGGCATTGGCTATGCGAGAACCCAACACGGCCCAAGAGGCAGCATCGGCACCGTGAAATGGAACCGCAAGGAATAAACAACCGGCTGTTTTGCTGAGAATATCTTGATGATATTCGTCATCTGTGTGTGCCATGTTAATGGCCTAAGGGTTGCGGTAGTTAATACAGTGCATCAACCTTATGAAACGGTTGTCCTCAAGTACTAATACTGTGAATGCTAGGTGCACTTACAAGTTTCACCAGAAGTCCACCTAAGCTATGCGCAATAAATATAATCGGGGCCTGTTTTTCTTCTTCTGTCTGTCTTGCGAGGTGTATTCTAGTGAGTAGGTCTTGTGCGCAAGACTCAAGGTCGGACGTGGAAGACGTAAACACAAAAGAGGCGTCATAGCCAAAAGCTCGGATACGAGGTCGCACATTAATACGGGCTAGAACCTCTGGTAGACGGTCACGTAACCATATAGCAGAGTCTTCACTATTGTTAGAACTCCACGTCGTCCGCCAACCCCCTCCGAGGCCGTGGACGGCAATGATACTACCGGCTGATTAGTACCTAAGGTCCATATTAATACAGCTTCTAGTAACGAACTCAACGAATTTGGCATCCGGGGAGAGTGAAATTAGTCTGGGCTGTCCTGGCCGGGCGGGGAACTCAAAGAGGCCGTAGGACCCTTCTCCAGGCCCAGCCTTCTGGTCGCGTCTTTTCCAAAATGTGCGCAGCCTCTGCCTCGGCATTCTAGGTAATAGAAACGCGCCCCCGCAAAAGTTATCTAAACTCGAAGCTGAGGGTCTTGACTTGACCAATGTGAAGGATTGGAGAAGTAGAGAGAGAAAAAGTTGTCTACAGGTTCAGGCTTTTGTTGCCCGACAATCACGTTCGTCTTCATTGATAGGTGGCCTTGAGACTGAAGGACACGAGCAATTTTATTGGATATTGTAAGCGCCTTGATATATATCTACCTGAAGTATCATACTTGATACTTTAGCCCTAGCATAGTATTTTTCATCGTCTCTTTGGGAGTGAAGCTTCGAATATGTCTTTACTAACTCCCTATAAATTAAGGTTACCTCATACACTTCAAGAGTTAAGATCGTTGAATCACCATTAAGAGAAAACTATGGATTTGGAAGTACCTCCACCCGTAGCGTGTAAAGATGATACGGAATCAGTTCAAATACCAGGTAGGTACCTAGGCTAGGTAGCTATCCTAACATGATGATGGAGTCGGGACTATAGCTTGATACTATGTATAGCGTCATAGGGAGAAGCCATAGATAGTGTTTCTATTAGTTTTGCGATACTTTAGATTGTAGCCAGTTTTAACAGAAATGCCCAGAGGTACTTAGATAGTATCTTTTGGTGGTAGTACAAAAACAAAAATCGACAGACCGCTTCGTATGTTCCCTGCGTGTTGTACGAAGTATTACATATTTTATTTCCATGCATGAAAGAAACACATGCACCGTGACCTGGTAAGCCCAACTAAAGGTTAAGGAGAGTGATAATTGGCTATTTTCTTGACATTAGCCATGTTGTTAATGTTGTCTTACCACCATTAACGATTGTGATATTCCTTAATGAACAGGCCAAGTTAGTTGGGATATAAAGGTACCTAGTTACCTATTAACTGAACTACTTTAGATATAAAATTTGAGGCAACAAACGCCACGCACTTCAAATATTGAAAGCCAACAGGCTGACAATGTTGAAGATGGCTGATGTAAAATAGCCACATGATGCTACAATACCTAACGAAAGAGAGATCTTGATGGAGGGGCATTGCGTATTGCATACCTCTGTATTTAGATGCTAATGTGCTGATTGGCAGGATTGACCGGAGCGGCTTCGGGAACTACAGGGGCATAATACTATCACTATCATCATCAGCTGCAAGTTCCAAGTTCCAAGTTCCAAGTTCAAAAGCCGGACTGGCAACCCCACTAAACCCACCTTAAGCCAACTCTATGCCGCCTAAACAAGCTCAACGCAAGCCAAGTTACAAGGGACCCACCGAAAAAGCAGTCGAAGCTACCCAAGCCGTACCTCTTGTGTCAGGTACCTAAGTACTTAAAGTAATGGCATTGTTTATTGTCTTAGCCCCTCGCTACATAACTAAACCCTTTGGTTGCTATGGCATTTTTTGGACCAAACGAAACACAACTTTCTCATCTCTCCCTCACCTCACGGCCCGGGTTTTCCAACGCACACAGTAACTTACTCTCACTCATAACTTATTCTCATTGTATAATACATTATTCGCAATTCTCATATTAGGCATTGCATTGTGACAGACAGACACCTGGCGTGCTCTATTATGTTACGGCGTAAACGGAAATGCCACTTCAGATTTGTGCAATTTGTTGTCGCATTATAATCTATCAGACCTCATAACATAACTTTTCTTCTTTCTTCTTTCTTCTTACCAGATCCAACTCTTGCATCCAAGTTGCTTACGTCGTATGGTATCTCAACGTCAGCATGAAGCCCGGGCCAGGCCCTGATCAATTTAGGTGAGAATTCATTCAATTGAGTACTTTAAGAGTTCAATGAGGTGCGAATGCGGTGTGCGGTGTGATGTGTATTGCGTGGTGGACATTACTTTGCTGTGTGCTGTACTGTGCTTTAGCATGCAGCCAGCTCCTTGAGCATTGGCCTGTTAGCACGACTGTCAACCCACACTCTGGGTGTATCATGGCTCATATCTATCCGTATTATATCAAGGTTTATCGAGTATGTAAAGTACTGGAATGTTACTGAGACTGACAACATTTTGTCTACCAGATCATGACTGCCGTCAAATCTAGCGATGAAGATGATCCGACGGATCCTCACCCTCCCCAAACTCCTCAGCCCGGTTCCGATGCTAGCAAATCTACCCCCGATATTACTTCAGGAACAACACCGACTCCTAAGGCATCATCACCTGTCAAAGATGCCACAACTCCTAAGGCTAAGCCGGTCTCTGGCCGCGCACGGTCTGCTACAACGAAACCGGCCCCTACGCTCCTCGGTGATTTCTTATTGGGCCGACCATCTCCAGCTCGAGTCGCAGCAGATAGACAAGCAGCAAAGGAAGCAGCACATGCAAGGCGGAAGAGTTTGGAGCTAGTAAAGCAAGAGATGCGTCAAGCAGCTATAATGCGAATCCAGGTTCCAGGAGGTGTGCATGAACGCGTTAAGAAATGGCAAAAGGCGAATGCTACAGCGATGGCTGATGCGGATCCTTTGGCTGCTCCGACAGAGCCAAGCGAGGTGAATATCCAAGTAGATGAAGAAAGCGTGACCGAGGAAGACCGGGTGAGGATCAAGTCAGGACAGAAGAAACCGACAACGAAAGTTGTCATCACGCATAGAACAGATGGCAATGAACCCAAGAAAAGTAACATAGAGGAACTAAAGCTTTCGAATGCGCCTAAGAAACGAGTTGTTAGCGATACCAATTGGGTAAAGGATAAAAAGAACGCAGCATCAAGAAGCCAGTCACCAAAGACAAAACCGAACGAAACCATTGGGTCACCAATACCGAAGGACTTCTTGAAACGCCCGGCCTCTAATCCCTCTGTGTCCAAAAAAGTTAAGGATTGGGCTAGTAAAGTTGAGATTCCCGATGAACCGTCTGTCAAACACCATAGTGCACCAAGGTCAGTGAGATCAACTGGCAGTGGAGATGGAATCCGAGTTAAACCTATTCGATATGAGAGCGATAATGTGAGCGGGAGATCAGAGCCTACTCGTGTCACGGCCAAGACTAGTAGCTCACGGAATTCGAAAGAGCTAGAAGGAGATGGCGTCCGTGTTAAACCCATCCCAAGCGCAAAGGACACAACAAGTGGGATATCAGGATCTTATCTATCAGGATCTTATTTATCGGGATCCTATTTATCGGGGTCTTATCTCACGGGCTCTCATCTTACCGCGGAATCCTCCAAGTCTGGAAAGTCTAGCAACTATGAGGGCGATGGCATTCGCGTCAGGCCTGTCGCAAGTGAAAGTGACGCTACAAGCGGGTTGTCGAGTTCTATTTCAATAGATACACCCACACCACGAAAGCCACAGGGACGAGAAAGCCGTAACGCCCGGAGCAGGTCAACAAAGAAGCGAGCATATCAAGCTATGCGCTCGAAAGCCAATATACGACCAGCCCCCTCTGACTTACAAGGATCAGATGATGCTACTACGGTTCGAGCTTCTTCGAGGCACTCTTCAAAAGGGCCAAGTACCCGTGGAGCGAGTTCTCACAGGGACCCGTCACCATCAGAACACAAAGAAGTGGTGGAAAAGCCTGGGTCTGAAAAACGTCGAACGTCTCCACGAAGAAACTCAAAATTGTCTCCCAAGAAACAACAAAAACATGCCCAAACCCCTATCAAGAAGGGCCATGCAGACACAGAAACTATAGCAACAGAAGAGGTATCCGATAGTGAGTCTTGGTCGAGCGACTCGGTATCAGACATGCCTTTTAGTACGCTGGCACAATCACTAGCAGAAATTCCTGTTGGTTATTCTGCATTTAGCGAGCTTGACTTAGCTACAGGCTCAAGACGACGAAATACGAGGCCAAAAACCAAGAGGCAATCTAGTTTTAAGGGCGCTACTAACGTCCTGAAAAAGGCATTGACCGAGGGCAAGAAGATTCTCACGGAGAAGGTTGACCCTCCTCCAAAACCTGCTGTCAACCGCCCTCCAAACATTGAGACTTGGCTAAAGGACACTGTTGACCCTTTCATCGATTCTTCCATATCCAAACCCGAGCAAAACAACAAAGCAGACGAAGATTTACTAGATGAAAGCACGGCACGACAATCTCCACCCTCAAAGCATAAATCTGTCGAGGTCAACAGTTCATCCGACGTTAGCATGAGTGAAGAGTCGACAGGGCCAAAGGAGATTACAAAGTCAGACCACCATGAGCCTAGCAGAAGCGAAACTACAACTCCTATTTCAGCCGGACTGAAGAGAAGTAGAGCTACTAGGCTCTCTTCAACCCCCTCGAAAAGTAGTATGAAGAAAGGTTTCAAGGAGAAGCTTATGGACGCATTTCGCGGTGAATCTACAGGCCATAGTCCCCCGCCTTTAGAATATCCAAGCTGTTCCGAAGTGGTGGACCTCGACAGAGAACGTGAAGATGAGCACCACGAAAGGCGGCGTTCTTCCGGTGCAAAAAGAAGTCCATCCCCAGAAGATTGTAGTTCATCAGTGTCTTCAGAAGCAACCCACCCGGAGCCACTGGCTTATAACAAACGTAAGCCACCAACTAATGGCTTCCACGAACTATCGACGATTATATCCGAGATGGAATCGCATTATGGAATTCAATCAGATCTCTCGTCCGAAATATCGCAAACTACCATAACCGAGAATGCGGGTTTGACAAGAAGTACAGCAGTGTCTCGTAGGAGAAGCCATAGGTCTAGTCTTAAGAGGCGACTTACAAAACACTCAGATCTAGTGTCGGTCTTGTCACTGCCAGATGACACTTCGGTGCCGAACAGAAGGATCAGCCGTCGCTCTGCACGTAGCATAAGAAGGCCGTCTAGTCACCTTGGCGACGCTACTTTAGATGAACTTCTACTTGAATTTGAAGACGATGAGGACCTTTACCAGCGAGAGTTAAAAACTCTTGTGGATGGAGTAATTCCAGTCCTTCTAACACAATTTGTAAATAACACGAGCAGTGCACGCAAAGATTTGTTTGGATCCCCTCCTACTAAATTTAAGGAGGATACCTTAGATAAAGCTGTCATTAACATGGGTATCGCCCTTGACAACCTCAGAAATCTGCACTGCCAGTGCCCCCCACTTTCTGACATTTACAGGCTTCCGCAGTGGTTTGAGGCAGTTCATCCTGTCTACAACAATTACCTTGACGTATGGCGCCTTGGCTTCCAAGGCATCATCGTCAACTTGGCGCCTCGGTCGCCCGATGATGCCGACTCTCTTATCAATGCGATGCCTCGAAACGAGCAAGGAGATATTCTCAATGAGGATGGGGACCGCATAGATGTAGCTCATCTACTAAAACGCCCTCTTGTTCGTGTCAAATGGATTACTAAATTCATCAAGGTATGTTTATTGATCATTCCCAGAGCGCTCAAGCTAAAAGAAATTAGGGCTACCGAGCAATTGCTGGTACAAGAGAATTAGAATCCCTCGTTTCCAAGTGGGAAATGCTACAGGAGAAGGCGAGGCGACGGCATAAAGAAGAAAACGCAAGAGTTATCGATGAGGATGCCAGAAACAGCGACACATCCCGGACCCGAGATCTAAAAACACTAGAAGCTCTCGATAACGTCAAAATCGATCGCTTTCGTCAGGTCTTCGCTAAAGATACCTTCACCTTGGACTTGCGACATTCGAATGGACAACGACTCGGGTGCCAAGTCGAGCTCATAATTCGAGACAATCAGACATTCAAGTCAGATCCGGGTGACCTCCTAATCAGAGAGACTGGCAGTGCAGGGCGTTCGTGGCTTCTATTTGCCCCCATTGTCGGTGGCCGTTTTTCTGCTCGAAGGGGAGATGATAAGTGCGAATTAGTTGTTATGATCAGGGGTCACAGGGAAGAATGGTTTGAACTGCTATCGTTGACGGCAGACAGCCAAGAGCAAGTGCTGGAATGGTTGGGTATGCTAGGATCTACCCCGATCCCCCCTCCAATTGAAGGACCAATGCCTTCAACGGCACAATCAGTAGCTCCGTCACCAGGATTGGCGGCCGGCGAGACTCCTATGGGCGAGAGAAGGTTACGTCAGACCTCTAGAGTCTCTTCAGCGTCAACTGGATCTAAGAATCACCCCGAAAGTGAACCAACAACCCCGGAGCGTTCTCGCAAGGAAACTGGTAGTCCCCATAATACACCGACTTCTCCTAGAACTGAGGGTTCGGCTTCTTCTTCCGAGGGAACTCCAACCCAGGATTCGTTTTCAAGGTCCAAACATGCGAACGAAGCCTACTCAAGCTCATTCGATAATCACGACATTCTACCGTCGAAAAGATCCTCATCAAATAGCAACCCCTATCGTGAAGATGGTGCGCCTCCTCCCCCAGTCCATCGGACATTCAGCTCCAAAAAGGCACCGGTACTTTCACCTCCAGCCGAACAAGCTGCGTCACGTCTCAAGCGCCGCACTTCTTCACCACTCAAGCATGAATACCACCCATCAGATATATCTTCCGAAGGCTCCACATCACCAATGTCTGTATCGGAAGATGGCACCATCTCCGAGGAGTCATCCGATGATGAGCTTGAGGCGGTTGACATGCCGGATACCACACCCGCTATTAGCATCAGAAAAAATAACAACATTCCCACGGAGTCTATAGTCTCGGAAAGTACTGTCAGCCTTACCCCTCCTATCTCACTCTCACAGACCGGGTTGCCCAAATCAGAAAACAAGCAGCCGGAATACGTCAATAAGTCCATCGCTTCTATTTCTTATTGGGATAATAAGCATGGACGCTGGCAAGATCTTTGGCCTGATCTCTGCTCTATTGTCACGACTCCAGGCCTTATTGAGGCGTACCCTTATCAAAGAGCACACCAATCTTCCAGTAGCCCAACGCAAGAGCGACCCCTGATTGCTCTAGACCTCACACCTCTGGTCATGCTACGAAACAGCACAGTTGTCGACTTGGAAATACGATCTCCCGTTCTCAGCTATTCCAGGCTCTACGCCAAGGTGCTCAAAATCGATACGTCATTCTTCCGCTTCCGAGTTCAGTCCACTCCGGAGTGCGAGTCCCTCTACATGGCAGTTCACCGAGCCCGCATGGATAATGCGAAATACAAGGCGCTCGAGGAGGAAACACGCGTTAGGGCCTTCGGTCAATATCAAAACCCAGAGGTAGAGACCGACGGAAATAGTCAGCGCCGAAGCTGGTTTGGGCGAAAGAATAGTTATCGCGCGTCGACCCGAGCCCCGTCGCAGTCTGCGGGTAGCATATCTCAGTCTTCGGGCGTCTCTGCCACTTCCTTTTTAAGGAAGCTGATGGGCGGTGGCAATCAGTCATTCAATATCGCAATGTCCTCCGTCGACAGGCCATACCGCTTTAGCGGTGGAGACGCATCATTATATACCTCATCATCGGGCACGCCACCCCGCTCCCCCTCTGTCAGCATCGCGAATAGTGGTAATACTAAGGTGGATCTCACAACAAACAACCTCAAGATTCGCCTCCATCTATTAGTATCGGCCAGCAAGTGGGAAGATCATGGCAACTGTCTGCTCGAAGTAACAAGACCTGACCGAGGCACCAGGCAGAACTTGAGGAAGTATCAAGGAATGGAGAAGCGAATCGTAGTCACGACAATCCCTAAGAAGGATGCGGACAAGCCGGTGGTAGTTCTAGATGTCATACTAGGCAGCCAGTGCTTTAGCCAGCTAGGTAGCAGAGGCGTCCTCATCAATGTCTGGGAGGAAGTAAAGGACGAGAGTGGACAGGCGGGAGTCGCACCTCAAGGGGGAAACAGTGGAGGAAATGTACGGAAGTGGTGTTTCCAGTGTTCATCGGTTTCACAAGCGAGGTGGATATTTGGACTCGTTACGCAAGAAGTGATAATTGGTTGATTATTGGTTGATACCCCTTTCATATGTATGAGGCTATAACGCCGTTCCTTGCACACATTTTCTTTTTCAGATCTTATCAACAACCTTTTCAGTCAACACAAATTTTCAACTTTACGAGGGACAAGGCGAGGCGTCGGACACATTGCATTAGATGTCTGGGGGGCAGACAGGGCGGACAGAGCATAAACATGAGTAAACATGAGGACGATGGTACGGCCATATGCATGGATGGTATGGATGGTTTCTTGCATTTGTTGCGTCCCCTCCCGTCACATTTTCACCTTTTGGTCGGATACATTGTGTAAGATAGGCTATGTACACAATACCCTCAAGATACCTAATACTGAAGTCATTCAATTGTATCTCGTGCCTCTTTACCCGATCGGAAGCGTCATGTATTTTTCGATGCCCATGAACAGCCTAACCGTCTCTCGGGTTTATCGCAGTAGGGGATTATAGGGGTTCTCGTCAATAGCGAATTTTAGTCAGTCCATTCAGTACCACTATAGCACATCAGGTTAACCGATATCGTACAGAAATAGTACTTGTTAAAACGGATATAATAAATAAACATACCACAATTCCATTATCTAGCCCGTCAAGCTTCTCTCCGCCTTCCAGCTTCCCGAGACAAGCACGGATGCGTTGGACGAGCTGGGCGGCGTACTCGGGGGACGGCGGCTTCGGCGTGGGTATGCTGGTGTCGTTACGCAACAGCACGGGGGCAGGGACGGCGGAGTCCGGCGGCATGTTCCCGTCGATGGCGGCCTTGACGTCGGCTACGTCGTCAGCGCTCCAGGCCGCGCCCATGACCACCGCGTAGGGGATTGCGGAGTACGAGCCGGTTCCGATGGTGCTGCTTTGGGTTGAGGGCGCGGTGCCGCGGAGGACTGGGGGTGGGTGTTAGTTAACTTGTTTAGTGTCTTTATAAACTTGAAGTGATCATGGTTGGTAGTGTAGGTAGGTAGGTATATGAAGTATAAAGTCGGGATCATGAATGCCACCTACTGAAAGGCAGCTCGGCGGCTGTTGGCTTACTGCCGAGGCAGAAGAGGATTACTGGATGATAGTATACGTGTTAGCTTATATATCGTTTCTTTTCGAAGTCTTATTCAGATCATAGGTCTCCCAGGTTATCCCTTAAGATGCCACTTCATCTAATCATGACTGTTCACTCACCTTCATACTCGGGCTTCAGACCCTCAACGACCATTTTCCCAACTACTTCCGCCTTGCCGCAGACGACAATTGGAATCGGCTTAGATAAACTGGCCATGGTGCAAAGGTATAAGTATGAAAGGCTAATGTTGCCGTCGAAATGATGGATCTCACGATATAATCGAGACAGCCCTCATCATTATATCAGTTTCATTCGAGGCTGAATCATGTCACGTTTACGGCAGGGGTGATACCTTGGGAATCGGCCGATGCTAAGATCTTAGACAGCTTAGCTCCCGTGTCTATGTCGGTCCCGAGCGAACCAGAGTCGAACTACCATTTAAGGCAAACGAATGCGATGCTAATTGGTAGAATCGCGGGCTTGGGTTACCTACAGTCCCATAAAACAAGGGTCGCGCAAAAGATCCCTTAAGATTTCCTAGATCCGGACTGCGCAGGCATTATCCATTGGTCCTGGCCGTTTGGGATCTTGCCGCTGTGGAACCGGGGTCCCGATGACAAGCTGCAACCTACATGTAGTCGTCGCTACTTCGCGAGGATATTCACCGCTCCTCGCTACTCCGATTTTGAGTCGAGACATACATGTGCGCTATTCAATGCAGGTTTCCGGACTTACTTGGTTATGTATACATCTAGGTATTTTTATGAATCGAATGCTTTAATCCTCCTACATAAGATGGCGTATCTATCTAAGTATCTTAGCTACGCACATGTCTCACTTACACGCACCTTTAAAAAGAAACATACCAGTTATCGCCAACTATCGGTGAAAAGAACCACGAAGCAAGGCCTATATCAATCTCGTCATATTTCGTATAAAAAAAGTACAAATCATCGACATCAGGAGTAAGGGAATGGCTTGCGCTCAACCAGCCGGCAAGATCCTCTCGGATTCCCCTTTTCCCCATTTCCCCATATCGACGGTCTATCTACATATCTTCACGATGATTTCCCCGGTTCTATATTCGGATTGTCATGCCGGGTATTATAAAAAGCTCTATTATTCCCTGATGTGATAGAGACTCTGGCGAAATAATACCATACAGACCTTAATTACGTCGATATCTACTTTCGAATGCACCCTTGATTATTCGCTGTATATGAGCTCGTTGCGGCCTTATATTCGAGACCTGGTTATGTTTAGCGAGTAGGTATTTTGGCCTCGGCGGACAAGAAGAGGATACGTGTATATTGAATTTGACAGTTTAATCTTGTGACTGCCCAATTTGTGGTTCACGATACTTACCATGTAGTCTCCGAGTGGAAGGGGTCGCATCGTTCTTTGGTAGGTTATATCTTGAGGCACTTCAACTAACGCATGAATAGAATTCAACCAAAGTTCATGCCGGATCTCAAGAGGGTTAATCGGTATTTCAGTACAGCCGTAAGTCCTATTCTGCTCTGACCCTTTCGATGAATACTTGCATGGGAAGCAAACTCCTTTATGGTATTATTTTCTATGGTCTATTATCCACAACTAGGTACGATTTTGAAAACCTACATTTCTAAGCCCAAGTCGAAGATATATTAAAGTTTAATAACCTTTTAAGTTACTTCCGTCAAGTTATTATTTGCTGGGACCTAATTTTGACAAGGCCAGAAGTTCGCGCGTTCTTTTCACTTTGCCATGTGATTGGGTGCTGAAAAGCCGGGCCAAAAAGAAAAAAAATCAGTATTTAATAATAAAATCCCGATAGACACATTAAAGCTTTCGTTAAAAATATTGCTACCGTCCTTACCTTGTGGATCCCAGGCAACAATGATTCAGGCAATTGCTGCCTACATTCTATGCATATATAAACATAGCTAGATCCTAATCCTATAATCCTAAATAAACAACGATGTCACCACTATTCTAGGAATCACATAAAATCGATTTTATGTGGCAGAACGCCACCTAGAAAGAATAGCGAAAGCAAGCCGTTTACCATCATGTAAAACGCACCACCAGCCCTTTGATCAGGCAAGTCGTCGTTATACATCATGTAAAACGCACCACCAGCCTTTTTATTAGACAAGTCGTCGCTACACATCCTGTAAAAACGCACCAGACATTAGGCAATAAAATAGACCCGTACCAAGCACCAGCCCTGCCCTTTCGCCAATCTATTCAAGACAATAATAAACCCCTGCTACCTTGCCAATCTATTCAAACGGCATTCACGATGCCACACACAACCTTGCCAGTCACAACATCGCTAGACAAAACCTCATTAGTCGAATCGTCGCCAACCAAAACGCCAGCCAAGCCGACATCGTCAACCAAACCTACACCTATCGAGTCTCGCACCAAGTGCAACAAGTGCAACAAACAGTTCCGATCACGTAATAAGCTCATGAAACACGTCCGCACCCAGACGTGCCGTGAATTACCTCAACCTGAATTACCTCAACCTGAATTACCTCAACCAACCGACCAATCCACAAACATCAAAACGTTGCAGGCCGAGATCGTGACCTTACAAAATAACCTGAAAGCATTTCGGAAAGAGTTTGAGGAATATAAAAAACCAAAAACACAATACGGATCGAGACAAGGATACGGGGGAGGCTACGGGGGAGGCTACTCGTTGGGACCGAGACCTGGAGAATCGTACGCCAATCCAGGTACGGGCCGAAGTACTACACCATGGTATTAATGATGATTAGAGAGTTGAGGACAACTCTGAGGGAGAAGAGGAGTAATGTGGATCCCAGGCAACAATGATTCAGGCAATTGCTGCCTGCATTCTATGCATATATAAACATAGCTAGATCCTAATCCTGTAATCCTAAATAAACAACGATGTCACCACTATTCTAGGAATCACAACCTAAGCAGTGGTTATTATCATAACGAAATATCTATTTTATCACTGACGATGCAGCATTGCAGCGAAATTGGAACAGATTCAGTGATAAGATAAGGTCTTGGCGTACCTTACGTACCTGGCTTCCACGTATAGTGGTAGTGGTCTGTGCATACAAACATTGTTAGGTTAGGTACCTAAGGTAGGTACATCTCGAGCTATCCATTCAGCCCATTGTTTTCCTGGCGAACGCGTCCTGCCATTCAATGCTAAGTTCAATGGGTTTGATGTACAAAGCTAAAGGTACTTAACTTTAGGTACCTTTTTTTTGAGTACCCGCGCTGCGACCGATTGCCCATTCTCAATTCTTTACATTCTATCTTTCTCTCATCCAACTTTATTATAATTTCCACGAAGCCAAACTATAAGGTCGGCGGTGCATCAACAATACCACTTTCTATATCTTAATACAAGGTTATACTTCACTCAATCCTTTATTATTTCACCCGCGACAACTCTTGCCACTACCGTCGCGTCGCGCATCCATCAAGATGTCCGACTACGCCTCCCTAAAGGTTCCAGAGTTGAAGAAACTCCTCCAAGAGAAATCCCTACCTGTAACAGGTAACAAGGCCGACCTAATCGCTCGTCTGCAAGACCATGACAAGTCCCAGAACCGTCAGTATTTATTTTAAATATGCCTCCATTTCTTGCAATATCACCCTTAACGTGCATATGCTGATATCCAATAGCCGCTCCCGTTCGCGAAAACGAGGACGAGATTGATTATAGCGATGATGAAGTCCCGACCACGTCAAAGCCTTCAGAAACTGCGATAGCCGCCGAGTCCGTTGAACCGACACCAGCTCCAGTTGAAGAGAAGTCTGCCGAACCTATTGAGCCTGTGGAGAGTGCGCCAGACTCTGTTCCGACCACAGATAAGCCGGTTGAGGATGGGGCTGAAGAAACCGTCAAGACAGAGGCTCCAAAAGAAGACTTTTCTGCGCACCTTCCTGCATCTAACGCAGATGAAGAGGCACGCAAGCGTGCCGCGCGAGCTAAGCGATTTGGCGTAGTTGATAATGACGAGGACAAGAAGAAAACTGAGCGCGCTGAGCGTTTTGGTGTAGATGATTCCTCTCTGGTGAAGGGTCTCGACGCCGCGTTGCCCGAGAAGAGGCCATCGAAGCGAGGCCGGGAAGGTGGTAATGCCGAAGTTGAACGAGGCGCGAAACGACAAAACCCCGGTGGTCAACAAAGAGGCAAAGGTCGTTTTCGCCAAGGTAGAGGCGGTAGGCCGAATGGCGCTCCTCGAAAAGAGGGCAGGCCGAATGGCGCAAAGGGGAAGCCCGCTATTCTAAACGACCCATCCGAAAAGGCAAAGGCCGAGGCGCGGGCAAAGCGCTTTGCTGGTGGTTCATAAGCAAATCGGAGAAGACGTCCCATCGATCTAGTAGAACAGATCAAGGCCAACTCTAGCAACACGTTTCAGAGAACACTACCTGAAGGATGTTGCTATGGTGCCCCATTTTCTTATCACCGCAAATGCAAGGTACCGGGCAACTTTACTTCGAGTCGAGAAGGATATTACGCCGCTACTATGCACGATTATCTTCGGTTGCTGCTGTACACTAGTTTGTCTCCTACGTTGGGCTATTGCGAATAATGAGCTTTCGACATTTCTTGTTCCAGGCCTACGCTTAATTATATCATGATATACCGTGCCGTCGTTTCTATACTACCATTTAGGCGGATGACATTAGATAAAGTCTGAAAATTACACGCCTATCCTTGAATAAACGATTCACGTGAACGAATATTAGTCTGCAAAGTGAGCCCATCAAGATCAACGCCTGGCGAAAGAACGCGCCCTACCCCCTCACGATCACGTACGACCTGATTTCGCTATGTTCTTCGATGTCTAACATTTGAGTGTCTCACTTCGGCTACGCCCCTTCCCCTTTCCCCACAACCAAACAGAGTGTAAAGGGGGGTTTCAGCGGGATGTTAGGCTCACCAGGTAGCCGTACGAGATATTGGCGATACTTAGTCGTGGTTGGCTCAAATGTCACCTAGAAAATCTCAATATCTCGCTCGCATTGCATAATTTCGAAATTGCATTTTTACACAATCCGTATCTTACACTAAATGCGGACAATAATTATATGACAATCGCCATAGCCTCTTAAATACCAAGTTAAATCAACATAACTACCACTTTTAATTTTCCGGGGATTTTCAACTGTTAAGCAGATGAGTAACCTTATTCTCAATATATCAGCTTTGCTATTGCGTTTACTTAGAAAGCCATGGGGTTTTCACAGTTACTTAGGTACCTAAGCTTTTATTACAGGTAAAATAACTGGTAATAAGGGCTACTGTTGAGTTATTCAGGGGGCATATCCATAAACTATAAAGTTAAACTACAAGCTGCATTACAAATCTCCTTACCTTGCTAACTACCTCCTAACCTATGAAAGGTTTCCTAGAAGCTACGACGTTGACGATGAGGACATAAACTTTCCTTAAACAAACTTATACATATAGCCACAATATTTGGAGGTTTAGGACTTTATGGGTATTATCCTTTGTTTTCGAGTTGATATATCATCACAAGTTTCCGGAAATACACCTGGTATAAGGAAAATAGTTACAGCTAGGTATTTATCAGTTTACGTATAAGCATAGCAACTTTTATAAATTACGTTCCAGTTGTACGTTTAGGGTGTAAACTTCCTGTCCCCAAGAATATCCGTTTGTTCGCTCAAGCATTGCTGTAATACTAGCTAGATTTACAACTAATCCTTTTCGATATACGAATTCTCATCCTGTTTTCAAAGAGTCACAATATCAGATAAGGATGACTTTAAGGGAAGCTCCAATTTTTTACTATAAAATAGAGCAAAAATATAATTATAACACCGCCTTTATAATATACAGATGGGGATTGCAGCGTATAAATGACAAAGAGAATCTGATTTTATTCCGGATCCATATTCCTTTGTCCCGTCCTAGACGTTTCCGTAGCCGCCTGAGGCGTTATTGTCTCGATATTAATGTTCAATGTAATCCTATAGCTAATAGACAATAGAATCTTACAAACAATGCGTTTAGGTACAAAAGTCACATAATTCTATTCTGGAGTCGAAGCCAATCCTAGCTGAGTATTCCTAATAGTCCTCCAACGTAGTTTTAGATTATTTCAACTAAGCCAAACTCACGATGGCGGAGCCGCAGCAGGGTGTCCCAAGAACCTACAACGACCCAAATAAGCCGCGTTACCGAAATTACCGTCCCGGAGCGACGGCGAATAGGAGGGATCGTGCGAGCGTCCTAATTTACCTACAAGATATTCCAGTTAACTCAAGCTTCCCACGTGCCGGAGTATTAAGCTATATACCCGAACAACTTCGTCAATACGTAAATTACGATCCAGTTGGATTAGAATATCATGACGGCGGTGTAACGACAAATATTTATGGTAACAGCGCAGCTCTGGACTTGTTTGGTGAATTCGACTCGGTCATTGAATTTGGGAATAACAGTTCGCAATGGATCCACGATACACTTACAGAGGCTTTCGGTCATGATGCCTTCCGTGGCTTGACCCTCCCGGAAATGATGTCTTTGGTTATCGTGTGGTGTCGGGCATGGTTTGGGGCCCGGAATCGATTTTTGGAATTTGCAACGAATCATACCCCCAACGTTTGGCAACGTACTGCTGTATATCAAGACCATCAGCGCAGAACAGCTGTCGCCAACGAAAATCTTCACGCTCCCAATATAGAGATTGACGCCGTGTGGGTGTGTGTCCCGCATTTATACACCGGTAAGGAAGGGGGCACTAACACTAGGGGCATGACAAATGCATGTTTCCGAACCATATACCGTTTGAATAGGATTGAAGCTATTGCAATTTGTATGTGTATCGGTTCCTCCTACTAGAGCCTACTACTAAAATAAAATACAAAGCTAATCTATCGGTGTAGTGCGACTAGCAAAAGAAAAAAACCCCTATGGCACGAGCACTAGACACGGTCTCCTCTTCAGGTGGATTGTTTATTTCATCAATCAATATGTGAGATGGAGGGTCACGGTTTTTGAAGAATACAGCAAGATGCTCCCACGTGATCACAGCTTCATGAACCTTTATATGAGAAAGTATCACCAAGCCGGTCTGTGGGATGATGATGGTGGTAGGGATATTGAAGGTACGTATAAACGTGTAAGCTTGTTAGACTTGGGTTCCTGGAACCATCGTCAATGATCTTTAACAGTTAATCTTATGTTTACAACGGCTAACTTTTAGTAGTAAGTATTGCAACTAAGTAACTTTGATTTATGCCCGTGAAGACTTTTTCCCCTTAGATCTCTAGAAGGGTAAGATCAAGAAGCTGACGGGATATGGTTTGGTGTAATAGGTTAACTTCGAGACCTTGTTGTACTGGGTTCTCGAAATGGTCCGATATATCCAGGCTGGCCTGGATATACCAAGGGAGGTGATGGGCGAATTTAACCGAGTCAGACAAAACATTTACGACTTGATAGACGATACGCGCTTACCTCCAGATGGATTTGGACCAAGTCACGGGCCAGCTGGTAGAATGGAAGATAGGGACTTCGTGGGCAACACTATAATGGATATGGACTCTCCGGACTTCACTTTCGAAGTCACCACGGTCTTACCGACCGTAAACCCTATAGGTCGAAGGGGTACTTTGGCGGCGGACCGGACTTGGTGCGAAGAGACCATGACACTTTTCCCGACTCCGAGGGTATTACCGTTGCCGCCGGCTCCGGCGGCTTATTTTAGCGATGATCCAGATCCATCCGATGCCTACACTCCTGCAATGATGGCACAAGTAGTCGCAGAGTCGGACGACGAGATATCTGCCGAGGACTACAACGAGGAAGAGGAGCCTCCCTACACTATCGAAATCCAGGACGGAGTTGCGCGGAGGCGGAGCTTGACCGCGCCCAAGGGCCCGACCGCACGCTTGACTACCTCCGCCCTGCTGCGAGACGCGCTCTGGGGCGCGGGATCTCTAAAGCGCCCGGCCAGGACGCCGCTGCGCTCGGTATTTTCCGGCCGCGTGGCCAAGAGGCGGAAGACCAGCGAGGTCATCGCGCCCGACGTCGAGGAAGAATAGCCGTCGACACGCAGCAATTACGTGCGATTTTTAAGGTTGTTCTAGAGGTCGTGAAATCCTCAAGAAGGATACCTCCTTTTCCGCCCCGCCGGTGGGACTACCATCACGGCGCTGTTGCCTGCTCAGTATGATAATGGAGTATCCGAGGTTTACCTTGGGATGTTCAGGAGGATACTGTGTTAGGCTATAAAGGGTTTCCATCACCGGAAGATTTCCCATTTTCCTTTTCTATTTTATTTCATATTGGTTTGAGTTATACGGATGTTACTGAAATAAAATCACTAGAAAAAACACGGCTTGTTCGAAGTCTACTCGAGGTTTATGGAATTTGGGCATTCCACATCTACTCGAGTAGGACCTTGCTTCGGTGGATGCGGAGTATACTTCTTAGCGGGTGTGTGAAGTTAAGAAGCTTGAAGTTTAGGGCTTAGCCGAGAATGCAACGGGAACGCAGCAGGTTGGATATAAACTTCATATTTTTGCGCTGCCTGAAGAGTGGCCTGTTGCATGAGAATTATATACTAGAGTCGAATAGGTGTTAGGATAGGTTGATTGCATTAATCTCATTTCTTCGATTTTCTACATTCTCTTGAATAACAATAAGACTGTAGTAATGAGTAGAAACTATATTACCATTTGAGTTCTAAAATCCGGTCTCTTAGTTCATATGATACTACCATTAGGAGTTGATCTACGAAATGTGCTAAGGATGAAGAACAAGCATAATGATTATGGGATAATAAATCAGAAAAACAATTACAAATGTAAATTCATATATAGATGTATTAGTTTGATATATTATATTAGACATGTTGAAAGGAATTTCATATATTTTTTCAAGTGTGTGTTGGATACACGGTATATCGTTAACCCCTATATTGGTGAATGAGGACTTCATCAGAAGAAATGTAGACAATCAGACGAAGACGGAGAGAACCCCTGTGGCTTAGATAGTTTGTGTATGTGTTAGTTGTCATTGGAACTTCTTGGAGATTCGTTTACAACCATGATTCAAACATGAGCGAGCTACGTGCCGCTCCTTAACGCAGTGGGCCCAAGAGGTCCCCATCTGATTTGACTGTAACTGGAAAGTGGGAAAATTTCAACTTCACATGATTTTATGGGTCTTGGGCAAGAGGAGGAAACTAACTGTTGAACTATTTCAAGATCATTAAGTAGGTACGGAAGTGGTATTCAATCATCCTGCCTGTCACATCTACTCGGTGGCGTAGCGAGCAAGCCCACTTTGATAGATCATGCCCCCCGACTTCGAGAAGCAGAGTTATTGGCACGAGAGATTCTCGTCTGAGACATCTTTCGAGTGGCTAGCGTCGTCAGAATCTTTCATGTCCATCATAGAGCCTTACCTCTCGACACCCTCACATACTTACGAGAACGCACCCCGAATCCTCCATCTAGGCTCAGGCACAAGTGACTTACAGAACTGTTTTCGTTCGAGAGGTTACTTAGACGTGACAAATGTCGACTACGAACCATTAGCTATCGAGCGCGGGCGCCAGCTAGAGCAGGTCGCCTTTGGTGACGTAAGGATGAAGTACATCGTCGCAGACGCAACACAACTTGCCTGCTACTTCTCACGAGATCAGAAATTCGACATAGTCGTGGACAAAGGCACCGCCGACGCGGTCTCCTGCGGTGGGAATACGGCCCTTTCCAGGATGGCTTCTGGCGTGAGGAAATACCTCGCTGATAATGGGATCTGGATCTCCCTTAGCTATTCTTCAGCTCGCTTCCATATTGAGCAGCTGCCATTCGGCGTCGAAGTCATAACTAAGATCCCGTTACCTAAACTTAAGGAGAACGATCCGGAGATATACCATCATTGCTACCTTCTTCGGCCTAAATGAATCGAAAATGGACGTATAATGTTCACTAGAGGCTAGTAATAGGTATGAAGTCATGAAAGGCGATATATATTATATTAACTTGTCCCGTTTGCTATTGCCCAGAGTTGTGACAGAAATGACGTGTGGGAGGAAAAGAATGAAGTGTTATAAATAGTTGGAGACGGGACGAAATCCATGTGATGAAAGGTGGGGGACAAAAGAATATATGGCTTACTTAATAATGATAGAGTACCTACGTAGGTACCTACATTGGTACAGGTACTTAGCACTAACCTAAAAAGCTGCCGAAAGCTAGGTACCTAGGTAACGTGCCGCACTGCCGCTGTGGAGCTGTTAAGGCCGGAGCTTTTTCAGGCACCTTGAACTCGCTTGGTTTTAGCTGCGTCACTTGGACTCCACTACAAATGGCGTATTTGGTGTAAAGCATAAGGCGATGACCTCATACTACGGCACCATCCAACTATCCAACATGCCGCACATCACATCCAATGGCATATTCAATAGGTATATATATCTTTTGCGCCTCTTGAGTCTTGATTGGTGATGCAAGCAAGAATAATTAGGCCTTCCACAATCAAAGCTCTTCCTATACCCTTGAAGTGGCCACATGTGCATTCTTAATACCTTAATGTATCCTTCTCTCTATCTTCTCTATTTTTTATGATATCTACCTCTTACTACATAAATGTATTCCTAAGCACTTCCTGGGTTCTATTAACTCTTATTACTCCCTATGAATAATATCTAACGCCCGCGCAAGCACAACATGACGAACCAGGTGGATTTTGAGAAAAATGCGTCAGGAAGAGAGTACGGCAAACCCCACAGCGCCAAACATCCAATTCCTACCGTCCAGAGTTACAGACAGCACAGAAGAGAATTGGAAGGACAGATAGAAGACGAGGAGCAAGCGCAACAAGGACCAGAGGACGATTCGAGACCAAAGCGGGCGTTCCAATCTGCGAAAGCCGTCATCCAAGGTGAAGATACTCCCAAGTCTCGACACGACCCATACCCATCTACGAACCATAACTATGCCGATAATGCCCCGTATGCCCCCGAAGAAGAAGAAGACTGTCGACCTAAAGAGACACAACAAGATTCTACTAATGATACTAGAAGACATGAGGAACCTGATGATCATCGAGGAAATGGTGGTAAGAAGGGAGGTGAACAAGAAAAGTCGGCAACTGAAGCTGTAGCAAGCGCTGTTGACCCGAGAGAAAAGCGCAAGGCGATGAAGAAGACCAAGAGGCATGGCGGAGGACGCGAAGTCACCGATCCCGTTACCCATTTACCAATTATCATACACGATCAGACTGAGAAGGATCTAAACTCTGCGCCTCAAAATATTCCGGCGCCAGGACTACATCATTATACTGCCACCGGACCCAAGGGTGCTTCCAAGTCAGACCAAGAGTTAACCTCTGAGCGTGACGAGTTGCAACGAGCTTATAATGGGATGCAGAGGGTATTTCCGCCGCCAGATTTTGAGCGCACAAAACAAGGACTCGCCGCTGTTTACGAGCAGGCAGTATATGCTGGCTTGGCTCTAATGGGTATTCTGGCTATTGCTCTACTGTTCGCCCCGGCACTTTTCATTGGGCCGGGTTGGTTCGTCCTATTCAGCACAGCTCTATTTGTTTTGCTAGGAACGATGACTATCATCGGTATGGGAAAATGGATAAGTAAGAAAACTAGCGAGCTATTCGAAGACGAGACTTGGGATGCTGCGCGACGAGCAGAGCAGGCTGTCCTGAATAACGACGAGGAGCTTCCTGAATCAACTCAATGGTTGAATAGCTTGCTCTCGTCCATCTGGCCGCTTGTTAACCCAGACCTCTTCGCTTCCCTCGTCGATCAAATCGAGGATATTATGCAAGCATCCCTTCCCAAGGTTATTAAGATGGTCAGTGTCGACGATATGGGACAGGGTAGCGAGGCTATTCGAATATTGGGCGTGCGGTGGCTGCCGACTGGTGCGGCCAGTCAAACAGTGGGCGCCGATAATCAACTTCAAGGGGATGACAAGGGGACTGGGAACGATCGAACAGACCCGCAAAATCCCCAAGGAGACGCCAATGACCAGGAAAATAATGCTGAAGGGATTTCTGAACGTGATGAAGGGAAGGGTAAAGATCCGAAGCAAGAAGAACAAGAGCAAGTGGCCATGCGGGAGGGGATGGAGGCGGAAGAAGGCGACTTCGTGAATTTGGAGCTTGCGCTCGCCTATCGAGGCCGCTCGCCCGGCAAGTCGGTCAAGGACAAAGCCAAGAATGCGCATCTTTACCTAAAGTTTTACCTTCCGGGGGAGGTAGCTATCCCCGTCTGGGTTGAGCTTAAGGGCCTTATTATGACTATTCGACTCCGGCTTCAACTGACACCGGACCCGCCATTCATATCTTTATGTACTATGACCTTCCTCGGACAGCCAAAGGCTAGTCTCTCGTGTGTCCCTCTTTCAAAGCATAGCTTTAGCTTGACGGATGTCCCATTGATATCTTCTTTCGTTAACTCGGCAATCGATGCTGCTCTCGCGGAATATGTGGCTCCTAAGAGCTTAACTTTGAACCTCAAGGACATGCTTGTAGGAGAAGATTTTAAGAAGGATACGACTAGCTTAGGTGTCGTCTGGATTTTCATTAAGCAGGCGCGCGGCTTTAAACAAGGTGATGGCGGGATCGGGCCTATGAAAGGCTCGAGCGATTCGTATGTTACTGTATCGTGGGGTAAATTCGGTAAACCTGTTGCTTCGACTCGCATCATTACGTGTGACGATGAGCCAAATTGGAATGAATGGGCAAGCATTCTAGTGACTCCAGAGGAGGTGAACGCCGAGGAAAAGCTGCGGCTCCAACTATGGGATTCGGATAAATGGTCGGCAGACGACGATCTAGGCCGAGTAGAGGTAGACCTCAAGTCTCTTATGAAACGTCCGAACAAATTTCGAGACCGTGAGGATAGATTTTTTGGCCAAGATCCCGACGAGACGATGCCAGGTTCGTTACTATGGTCTGTCGGATATTTTTCGAAGATAAGAATCACGCCCAAACAACTTGAACAGCAAACCGTCGACGGAGAAATAAGAACTCACGATCAACTTAGACAACACGTCTCGGAATTATCTGAGCACAAGCTGCGGGAGGCCGGCAAGCCATCGGATGATGACGAAGTGAAGCAACAGAAAGCTCAAGACTACAGGGAACTTGAAGAAGCCATGATTATCTCAGCCCCTCCATCTGATGAATTTGTCTCGGGTATTCTCAGCATCCAGATCCACAACATCACGGGGCTCGAAATACAGAGGCTTCAAAAGGAAGATAAAGGAGACGGCGGCGATAACGAGGATGAAGCTGAGCAGAGCGACGACATGCCCGACAGCTACTGTACCGTCATATTCAACCACAAAAAGATCTATAGGACAAGAACTAAGCCGAAGAATTCAAAACCTTTTTTCAATGCTGGAACCGAGCGATTTGTTCGGGACTGGAGAGATAGCGAGGTTATCATTAGTGTGTGGGACTCTCGCGAGCGGGAAGACGACCCGCTGATAGGGATTGTTTATCTTCCCCTGGCGAAGGTGTTTGCAAAAAAGAGCCAGGTGATGCAAAATTACCCTTGTAAGTTGAGATCGCATACTATTTTCGCATTATGTCGTTACATTTAGATACTAACATGGCATTATAGTAGTTGGAGGCATTGGATACGGTCGGGCTCGTATTAGCATGGTTTGGCGAAGCGTGGAGCTTAAACTGCCACCAAATCTCAGGGGATGGGACTATGGGACCCTAGAGATACGCGGATTCATTCAGGCGAAAAACGATTTGCCTCGGTCATTGACGGAGCATCGCATCAAGATACGCACGAACTTAGGACAGGCGAAAATGTATCCCGAAAATGGGCAGTGGGTGTCTAAGGGCAGAAAGGAGCAAGAGGCTGTGTTCTTGGCAGTGCGCAAGCGATATGCTTCGGCCGTGGTGATCGAATTCCGCAAGTCCGTGCTTGGGCCGGATAAAACAGCCGCCTTTGCGGTCATGTGGCTCCACGAGATCGCCGATGAGGAGAGCGAAATACGAACCTTAAAAGTGTGGAAAGGATCGAAGGATGGCCTCCGCAAAGCTCAGTCATGCTACGGCTACAATGGCATGGGCGATGGTGAACAACCTCTAGGCGAAGTTGAGCTATCATTAAAATTTTGGCGTGGTCTATCTGGCTATCACAAGACCTATGCTTCTCAGGCTAAGAATAATGACCTACGGAATGTTATGGAATGCTTAGACACAATCACAGACGAAAAGCTCGATGCTGATGACGACGAAGACGAAGACGAATCTGAACACGAAGGCGATATGACGAGTGATGCCGATTCAGAAGATGAGACACGCAAGAAAAAGCTCCGTGTCCACACCAACGATGATTCATCGCGCTCTAGTTCCGACGACGAGGGCGAAGGCGCCGGATCCGGAACGTCGAGCTCTTCTCACTTATTCTTTTCAGATATCAAGAAAGTCAAAAAAGTCAAGAATATCTTTCGCAACCCCGTAGACGGAGTTAGCGAAGCAGCTACGTCGGTGCTGGCGCCGGGGCATAACAGCCCAGACGATGGATCTAGAGGAGTCCGAAACCAGCTGCGCGACTACAAAGACCACCACAAACAGCTTCACCGCAAACATCGCGGCATCATGCAGTGGAGGCCAGCAAGAGAGGCTAACCATGTCGGGGAGAAGCTAAGCAGGCTCAAAGGAAATATCAGCGGAATATTCCATCACGGGGAGAAAGACACCGGCGTCGAAACTGAGGTATGAGACCACATGTAGGTGCCTAAATGGAGTTTAGCTCCCGTATGCCGAATCCCGCGGTCCGCGGCTGTGTGGGGTTCCGGAAGCGGAAAGGGGTTACATACAAGGAGTCTGGAAAATGTCTATGCGCGGACATGTTTTACCTACCCGTTTTTACTCCTAGGGCTACTTAATGATGCCAAGCCATAAGGAGAAATGAAGGCTTCTATTCTTTGCATCTTTGAGGCGCTGTTTGAGGCTATGAAAAGGGTTTGTATTTGGATCGGTGCATTTTGTACGAATAGTCGTAAATCTTAGCCAATCAGAGTTTAACCGCTTACATACGCCGCATATGTGCCTTAGACAGGGTATATTTAAGCTTGATTAATCTCCACTAAAGTTGAGTTACATACGGGTCTGTACGAATACTTAGGTATCATTTCGTAGCACTGAACTTTTTCTAGAATCATACTTGGATCATTTCCCACGTGCCCGGACAATTTCGTTTGCTTTAGGTATACATTGTGTACCACCTAGATACCTGCTTAGGTACTTAGTACGAGGTGTACTTGGTAAGACGGGACTTATGTGTAACGGTTTTCTATCCAATACCGTTGGCTTGTTACCGATTACCGTATGTATTATGATAGATACACTAAGATTTCTTGCCCCCATACTAACTAGGGGTGTACCTTGAAAACGTGTTTGCGGGAGAGAGCCACGACTTAGATGATGAGGGGCGTTTACTATAAAACTTTGTCTCGGTTAACGTCGAATTAGATATCTTTTTTCCGAACCACATCGGTGATTAAGACGTTCCATTGGTGGTAGGTAATATGGTGGTAGGTAATATTGAAACATCATGCTATGTTAGGTACAAAAGGAGGCATGTAAAATCACGAGAGCTGTTCCGGACTTGCCTTATATGGGTACCGCACAGTGAGAAAGTCCTGCCGATCTAGACATCGGCCGGGGAAGGATTGGTACCCGGGATACCATTATCTCCGCCGCCATGGTAGACATTGAAGGTTGCGACTTTGCGGGTCTCACATATGTAAGCTTGACCGACCCAAACAAACTGCCAAGCTAGGATGGTTGACGACTCCTATTTTAATGCGTCCGGGGTCGACCAATGAATGGTCCCCTTTTTTAGGGCTGAGATAGCTATGTACAGATATAATACAAAACTACGATATCATGTGGTACGAGCTAACCCGCCGGCATCTCAGCCCAAAGATGGGGGCGAACAGCAACTAGGCTTGCCTTGTTGTTGCTGTTCCTATTATGGCCATATATAACGTTTCATGGTCTGAGATTAATACAGTTGCTTATTAACCATGGGAACTTCCCATGTGTACGGACCCCCGTTAGATGGATTTCCACGGAGATCGATTTAGGCAACGCTTATTTTCTTATGCTCGGGTATGATTTGCCAGAATACTATGGGAATACTATGCATGGCCTTGCTGGACCTTTCTGGGCCATGCTGCCATGGCCCATGATGCTATTAATGATGCCCACATGTTATCCACATGCCACCAAGCTGCTAGCCGTGCCAGCGCCATGCCACACCATGCCAACACAAGCCCTGTTAACATACATACATATGTAGAATCAGCCTTGACCGATGGAACTTCATCTTACCACATTGCGGGGCTAGTGACTATGACCAGTCCGAGTCCTCGACCAGTCCGAATGCCGCAATTCGATCATGTCCTTAGGTACCTTACATAATTAATAATACGAAATAACTTCCCCAGCTACCCCTATTACGACGTTACCATCCAGACTAGAATCTGGGCAATATACTTTATTTATGTATACGATCTCCATAGCTACACTATCGCCAGCGACTAGGTATCCCAGTTTTTGGAGCCGAACCCCTGCATCAACCTGGCTTACCAGACACCCACGCGCACTGGCCTACAAATTTACATATTATTTGACGGATAAGTAATCAGTCGACTACGTCCGCCGGTCAGGTCATCATCGCGCTTCGAATCAGGTTCGCGACGCAAAATAACGGTAAAACGAGGTCACAACTATTATACTATACGGAAATAAAGCCGTCGTAGATTAAGACAACCCATAATTCAAGACATTTCCCGTCAGCCGACATGAGACAGACTCGTCGGAACAGCCCCAGCAGCCTCAGTCAACGGTCGGCACAGACTTCCGATTCGTCGGAAAAGAGTAGTCGACGATGCGACGGATTAAAACCCACAAGGAAGAGGGCGAGTAAGCCCAAAGTCCGAACAGGTAAACTATCTATCCCCGATAAGCTCAAGATGGGACCAGTTAGCTAAGATCTTCTCCACCGTACGATAGGCTGTATTAGCTGTAAAAGAAGACATGTCAGTTCATCTTTGCAACTTCTAGTTCCTCTGCTATTCGACTATCTGGGGGAAGTTATCAGGCCGTGAATTGGTGGCTATGATAGTCACAACTACTCCTTGTTGACAGGCTGTTGGCTACCATGCATTACAGCTACTAACTCGATTGTCTATAGGTCAAATGTGACGAAGGAAAGCCGTCTTGCGCGGAATGTGAGCGTCTTGGACTTATGTGCGAGGGCTATGCTCCGCCTAAAATCAAGGCAGCCTCTTGTCGACCTGAAAGATTACTATTGCCAAAGCCGAAGCTTGCCTCGGTACAGCCAGCCAAGATTGCTGCTCTGTCTCAGCCGGTGGACTATCGGTCGCCAACTCCACTGATGCCCACCTTTGGCTTTGAACTGAACGACGACGACAAGTGGTACTTTACTCTGTTTAGGGACCAAATATCTCAAGAACTTTCACCTTACTTTCGGTCGAGCTTCTGGTCCCAGACGTCTCTTCGAGATAGCATGGTCAACAGATGCATTCATCATTCTATTCTTAGTATAGGTGCCTATGGTCGTGCTCTTATGGACCTCCGCGAGGGGTACACGGTCAACGGAAAGATATGTCGGACGTGGTGGCCTCCGTCGGTACTGAATCGACATCACCAGGCGGCCCTTGTACATCATGCCAAAGCGCTTTCTCATCTACGATCTAACATCAGGACATTTGGGATTGACGGACGTTTAACAATGGCGGCAACCCTCTTATTTATAGTGTTTGAGAATATGCAAGGGAACTATCTCAGTTCTGGTAATCTTATACGTAGCGGTATCAAAGTTATGAAGAATATACGGGGCGGAGATTCGAAATCTATTTTACGGCGTCAATGGTATCGATCTCTGTCGGCCCCGCGAGACGAGGTGGACGAGATGACTACTATGTTTGCACGCCATAGCGTCACAACCGCGTGTGTCCCGTTCGCGCACGGGAAATTCGCATACCACATCTTACTTACCGAGGACGAAGACGAAGACGGCGACACCGGATTAGACGGCCCATTCACGTTTTCGGCTCCGCAGACGCTCGAGCAAGCGAGGCAAATATGGGATCATCTGATGGTGCAGATCGCAAGTTTCCAGAGCAAAATCGCGTGGCACAATTCGAATCTCGAATACGACTTCGACGAGCCCGCGGCGTTCCGCGAGCAAGCCATGTACCTGGCTCAACTAAACGACCTAGGCGTCGCGCTAGATTCGTTGCTATTTAGTACCGTAGACAGCCGCGATCGCCAAGGCCTCGAGCTGTTGCGGATGCATCACACGATAGCGTCTGTATCTACATCGTGTTGTTTCGATTCGACAGAGATGATGTACGATCAATACATACCCCAGTTCGAAGACGTGGTTCAACGATGCAAGCAATTCGCAGATTTCCCATCGGAAGTAACCACAAAGATAGGGTTCATCAACGAAGCCGGTCGATTGCCTTTGCTAGCTTTCATAGGGATGAAGTGTCGGAAGGCCAGTGTTCGACAGGAGGCAGTGGAGTTGCTAATGCGTTGCGACTGGCGCGAAGCAACCTGGGATAGCGAGAACCTCGCGAGCGTCGTGACCGGCATAATGAAGCTCGAAGGGCAGTTGGACCCGATAGATCCCGCTTGCTTGATCCCGGCCAAGGACCGCTACACGTGGACGAATATATTCTGGGACTTTGAAAAGCGGCAGATGCTCCTCGAGTATACCAAGGCGCTGCCCGACGAGCTTGGCGAGTTCGACAAGGTTAGCTACGTGATTGGTATCTAGGACTAGGTTGTCTGGGCGTATCTTGGGAATATCACAATGGGTTAGGGGGGTTGCGGCACGTATATCGACTAAAGACATTAGAATTGATAGACATTAACTACCCCAATATGAAGTTTCGGTTTAACTTGTATCTACGATCTAACTCCCAGTTTAGATTACGTCGAGTTTAGCAGCCTTGGTCTTCGTTTGCTTTTTCGATGATAGTCTCAAGACGCAAGTCGAGAATATATATTACTGCTACTAGTTCGTAGCAAGAAGCGTGGACTGTATTCAATACATGGCAGGAAAAGTAACAAAGCAATATCTCGAAGTCTTTCAGCGCTTCACCTTCCTCGCCGTGTGCAGCGCGGAGACCAAATCTCCCAGAAGGCCCTCGTCATCGTCCTCCCTCTTGCGCTTTCCTCCCTTGTCTGATATACTCCTCTCAGCCAGAGCCATACTGGCCTGACCACCACCCAAAGGCTGTTGAGTGACATCTTTAAGACGTCGAGGGACTTGTCCGGGACCTTGAGAGACTTCTCCGGGACGTTGAGGGACTTCCCACGGCTGAACAAATTTGATTCCTTCACCACCAAGACTCGGATCATAGGACTCATGACTATCGCAATCGTATAAGTTAGTACCCCAATTTGTATAAGTAGGGGGTGGGTTAGGGAAGAGATCTCAAAAACCATGACTCTACCAAAGGAGGACGGATAGAGAAGAGGCAATAGTGCTCTCTTTATTACGTACAGTCTGATTGGATATTTGTTCTTCCGGTCCCATCCACCGGTATGTATATGTCTTTGGTCGTGAAACTCTGCGAAACATTAGTTGAAGGTCTTATTTTTTCCTTTTTTGAATATGAAGAAAAACTTACTCCTAGTTATATTTTTAGCATAGATTGGGCCGTCTTCTGGTATATCTTCTACGGTCTTTGGGAAAAACTTCCGGTAACGTGGCGGGTGATCCAAATCTTCGAGACTCTCTCGAAGCTTTGGCGTAATTCGCCTACCATTTTGTTGCCAGCCCTCTGGGTTTGTAGTCGCAGCCACTTGGTAACTATGAGAATAGTTTTAGTATTGCCACCATGGTAGATCTGGACCTTTACATACGTAGCTCGGGCTCTCGTCCCAGCCGGGCGATCATCGGATTTCTTCCAACATCCATCCCAGGTACATCTAAAGCCTGTCTTGCAATGAGGACAGGAATGCGGGTTTGTACATATGACACATGAATATTTCCAACCGCAAGAGGTACATCTAATCCACGGACGATGATTGATACAATACCAGCCTTTTGTCCACAATTCCATCCCCATGTTTCTTCCTTCTGATGTAACTTCACTTATCCCTGGTGGTGCTGCATGCCTACACCATCGGCCTATGCCAACATATGTAGGGGGCCTCGTATTATTCATATACTGTACGAGCCGGGTGCGTGCTTCGTAAACGTTGGTGGGATATGCTCGGTATTTCTGCCAGAGTACACTATTGGTCTCTGGGTATTTGGTGAGAAGATCATTCAACCGTCTTACATACGGTGTAAAATATTGTTGAACAAGATTAGCAAGTTCATGATGCCTCGCCGGCTCTGTAGACTCTATAGTACCCTTGTAGGATAAAAAGCCATCGATTACCTCTACATCTTCGGCGAACCCAGCATCAGAGACTAAAAGGGGTCAGTTTCGGAAGTTGGAATGGGACGACCAGAGCTATTAACACATACGTAGTCGAACTGCATGTTCGTATTTGATTTTATAGACAGTCTCGAAAAGGCCGATTGCCGTAGCAGAGTCCAACTGAGGGGTGGGAAACTCTCTATTGTGGCGGCCAGGGAAATGTACTGCCCAATTGCTAAACCATTCGACCGCTCGAACATCATCAGACATGGATGCCGAATGGACGAAAGCGCTGAAATATCGCGTTGAAAGGGTTATACTCGTTTCATCTAACAAGTCCCTGACGCCGTGGGTGACGGGACCTCTCTCCTTGCGATAATGATCTCTCATGTACCGCAGTCGTCCCATCATCGTAGACCCTACATAAGTCATAATCTCTTGGTGGAATCCCGACTTCCTAAGCTCTTCAACATCCCAATCGTACGCCTCAGCTATCGATGAGAATAGGCGATCGGCGGCGTTACCCCGGTTGGAAGTTTCTAATTCAATTTGGAGTTTGTTTAATTCTGCGAGAATAAGGTCAAAATCCTCTAGGAGTCCCCAGGCCGTTGTGTTCGCGTGCATTCGTCTAACATTTTTCTCCCCAGTGGCCGGATTATCGGTGGCACCTCTATCCCGTGAATACTCTCCCGTATTTGACAGCTCGCGCATTATGGCATCTACAAAATCCTCTGGCTCTTGTAATCTGTGGGCGTTTTTAAGGACTATCATGAGGTCGTAGGGCTCGTGTTCTTCACCTTGCGACACCGGCATCCTCTCGGACGGTTCCCTGACATAGTAGCGGCTTGTGTTCATTAGTGACTCCATATACCATTTGCCACGCGTCTGTATTCTGTTCTTTGTCTCATCATCGACTCTTGCCATACGCGGCCTCAAGGTAACTGGAAATGCGGTAGCAGGCCGACGATTTGAACGCCCCCACCGTTCTACCCGACCTATTTCATCAGTCTCATTCTGGGTGCGACGCCAACGAGGATACCCCGGAGTCGACCGCCCGTGCTGAATCAACTTCGAAACAGGCCGTGGCCGTGGCTGTACCTGCTCGTTACCTGTATTTCGCGATGGTCCGGCAATACTTTCCTGTTCGGGTTCGGGTTCAACCTCCTTAGTCCGCTGATCCCGTTGTCTCCATGAATTATTAAAATCTCTCTCCTGGGGTGGATTTTTTTGTACGGGTTGTCTCCATTGACCACCAAAATTTCTCTGCGATGGTTGCGGTGGTTGATTCTGAGATGCATTATCCTGCGAGTTTGGCCGCCACCAACTACTAAAATCTCTCCCCTGGGATGGATTTTTTTGTACGGGTTGTCTCCGTTGACCACCAAAATTTCTCTGCGATGGTTGCGGTGGTTGCGGTGGTTGCGGTGGTTGAGCCTGAGATGCATTATCCTGTGAGTTTTGCCGCCACCAACTATTAAAATCTCTCCCCTGGGATGTGCCGGCATTATTGGTCAAGTTTAGTTGATTAAAGGTATTGTATACCTCTTCGTCGGCGACATCGCTACCATCGCTAACGTCGTATATATTATCGTATGGATCGCCCTGGCGATTGTTGTTGTAAGCCATGATTGAACCTGCAAGTGATCAACCGCTGATGCTGGGAGGTACTAGGTTAGCGACTATTATTTCTCCCCGAATAGCTCTTGAAAAAGGGTGCTATATGCGTCGGAAAGGGGTGTAAAAAGGACCTCAAGTTAGATTGGGTATATATTTACGGTGAATGGTTGGTTCGAAGCCCTAGACTAATCCGTATACCGCATTCGGCAGTTCTTTATGTTGGGTACCGCCGAGTTGGTAGACGAGGGCAGTCTGCTCAAAGGACTAATTACACCCATTGTTTTCGAGGAATGCGGGCTGGCCTCTATCTATTAGCAGAATGGAACTACTCTGGCTAGATAGGAATGTTGTACCAGATCTCAGGTTTCTAAAAGGATGACGGGTATGCGTAAAATGGAGGTAAATACTGGGGTTTCTGTGCCAAGTTCGAGAACATAATAAGGTATAATATTCACTGACGAATTATATTGGCTTAACACAACGTGACTGGTTTCTGACAGTGCTTAGGATATTAATAGTCAACATCATATATACGAAGGTAACTTAAGCGATTGCGTAGTAGCAATAATAGGATACGAAATGCCGCATAAGACTAGTACAGTGACAGATACTAGTTTGTGATGGAATTAATATGGTAGTAATGGAGCATTTAATTATAGGAACCATAAGATTTCTCTTGGTTTGATGATATACTACTAAATGGTTCTGATAAAAAGTGTGCAACAGGGTATAATTCGATGTGTAAACTCAAAAATAGAGTAAAGGGGGCTCATCCATACGAACAAAATAATTAAGACACCTGCTATATCATATATGCTTTTTAATGTCGTAGCCCCTTTTCTATGTAGTATGCTGACTCCCCTGTATTCACTTCGATAAACGTATTGGCTAGTTTAATATATGTTCACTTGCCACATTTCGAAACAACGCAAATCAAGTATCATTCCTCGTTAAACCATCTTTTCAGGCCCCTCGCTGCTCTTAGAGGAGCCTGCACGACCGGCGTTAGGGGTCGGCACCTCAGCTGAGCCTGCGAGGACGTCGCTAGTATGGCGCTGCAACTCGACGTAGTCGTATGCGAACTCACCCAACTGGTCGTCGTCAATGCCGACCTCCTCATTCTCGGCCGAAACGCGCAGGCTCAGGCCTGGAATCAGGTTCAGGACGAACAAGATCACACACGTTAGAACGAAAGAGTAGGAGAACCCCGCTACACAGTCCGCAATCTGGTACCCTAATTGTACGTAGTTGTGGTTGATCCACCCGCCTGGGATCTCCGTGAAACCGTCAAGGGCTGCGATATAGTCGCTACAATGTGGTGTCTTCTTAGTATCTAGCCGATTTCATATAAAGGAAGGCTATAACTTACGCTGCAAAAAGACCAGTTAGAAGGTTTCCGATAATACCCCCAATTCCGTGAACAGCAAAAATATCAAGCGCCTCGTCTACGCCCATGACAAACTTGAGCTTAGTGGCAAAGTTGCAGCCTATGCCTCCTACAATGCCGAAGATGACGGCGGCCCAGGGGGTAACGAAACCGGCAGCGGGCGTGATGGCTACGAGACCTGCGATTGCACCAGAGCAGAATCCCACGACCGACCACTTCTTCTCAAGACGGTAGTCAAGAAGGGTCCACGTGATACCTCCAACAGACGCGGCTAGATGCGTGACGATGCAGGCCATGACAGCGCGCATATTGGCAGCGAGAGCGGAACCGCCGTTGAAACCGAACCAACCGACCCAGAGGAAGACGGTACCGAGGACGATGTGAGTGATGTTATGCGGGCGATAGGGTAGACCAGCGGACTTTGCGTATCCAGTCCGCTTGCCGATCATGACGGAAAACGCAAGGGCGGCCGCGCCGGACGAGATGTGGACAGGAGTACCACCAGCAAAGTCCAGACCACCCATCTTGAAGGACCAGCCGTTGGCGTTCCACGTCCAGTATGCGATAGGATCATACACGATGGTGGCCCATATGAACATGAAGACGATGCATGGAAGTACACGTGCGCGGTCGACTGCGGCACCGATCGCAAGGGCTGGTCTGAATCGTATACGCTTCTACGTTAGAAACTTGATGCGGGAAAGGACTTCTAAGGTTACGACACCACCTAACCCACGGAGAACTCACGTAATAGCGGCGAACATGCCCTGGTACAGACAGAATAAGAGATCGGGAATCTTGGTGCTGCCGACGGAGGGTTGAGCGAGGGTCTTCATGAGGCCGAAGTTGGAGAGATCGCCAATGAAGCTGCTGCCGGTATGGGAAAAGGTCAAGCTATATCCCCAGAAGAACCACTGGAAGTCGACGACGGCGATGGACAGCATGGCCAACATAATTAGCGAGAGCGCAGATTTGCGTCGCGCAAGGCCTGAATAAAAGAAGCCGACACCGGGAACCATAAGAAGGACGAGGGCAGCGCAGGTCATAATCCAGGCGAAGTCGCCGCTCTAGAATAGAAGAATATTTAGTACTTTTCTTCTTCGTATAATTTCCTCCTACTAATCCATTTTTTTTTTAATTTTTTATGATCGTACCTCGTAGAATTGATTGAGATCTGTGACGCCGGTGGTATACCCGGCATCAGCATCTCCGATAGTGCCATTGTACGGCGTAACGTACAAGCTGGCAGACATGCTGATATCGCTGCGAATGAGGAGGCCAGCCACTGCGTGGAACAGAAAACGCGAGATCGAATATCCTCCCTCGATGAGACACACGTCTCGAAAAGCCGGGCGTCGCGATATTACCTAATTTTGACGACGGAATAAGACACAAGGAAGGGAGAGAAGAGGAAATGAAGTCTTGCTACAAGAGGATGCCAGTGGCGGGTGCCAGTGCCTAAATACGGCTCAGCTCGTTATTCACTGTTCACTGTTCAACTGTTCACTGTTGGGGGAGCTTCCCTCGATTGGCAAGACATGTTTATTGATGTATATGTTATGTACACTACATGCGTCACTTCAGTTGTTATCTGTACTCCGTACATGTAACAGGAGGGGAACGGGTACAAGTGAGTTAGTCCCATCTGCGTAGCTTGTACGACCCATGCGACATGAAAAGGACAAGGACGTGATACCAAGGTGATACCAAGGTTATACCAAGGTTCTTTGTTCTTACGGTTTACCTTAGGTAGGTCTAGGTATTCCGTAGATATCTGCGATATCGTAGTTCAGCTCTAAACGAAAGAGATATCAAACCCCCTGACAGATGCCTTCGACAGTCATTTTAAAGGGCTATTGATAGGTCTAGGTAGCTAGTGGAGGAGTCTCCTAGTGGAGTTACTGATAAGGACCCGAGAAGACGGTGGGCTCTCGTGCTAACCTTGCTATTCTTGGCATCGTGGCTGGGAGGGGTCTACGGATTACGGGGGGGGACCTTACAGATAGGCGACCGAATACATTGTCAGAATGCCGTCAAAAAACATAACCATTATAACATCAATAACTTTACCATTTCTCCTTAGAATTTAATAACCTTATTTTAACAGGACATTTTATTATTTTTATTACTGTTGTTGTTTTCGTCGAGAAGATAAGACTAGAAAAAGGTATGTTATTAGGTAGGTACTTTAATTAATACATAAGAATGGGCCATCTATTTTGACGCCATTCTGATTGTCTGGCTGCGTGGCCGGAGTATCACCACTAAAATGAGAAGACAAGTAGCAGTAGGATTCCACCGCTAGTCTTTAAAGAAGTCATGGGTCTGTGGCGTTCTTGGACTTGAATTGCCAAGATGTGAGAAACGACAACTTCGATCCTTTCCGAGAAAGCAGCCGTATCTAATGTAAAACCGATCATCTTACTGTGGCCCGGGCTACTAACCGTCTTAACGGTAGCATGTCATTACTATTACTGAGATCTACAATCAGAGATATGACCTATGGCACTTCGGATGCTAAAAAGAGTCAGGCTTATCAAGTGCTTTGTAGTTTAATAGGGGCCAAGTATATATTGAACTTGAATAAAAAGTATCAACACACCGACAAGCCGTCTCAAATCGCCTTAATCGAATCGGTACTACGCGGGGACTTTCCGTTCAGGGCTACGCTGTATGTCTCGGAATCAGGGAACACGGCAACAGTACCAATGCAGACTCGCATGAAATGTGTACCTATACATCAAGGATGGCACATTGTACCAGCTACCACGTGGCTCCGTAACGAAGGAAGCCACGGCGAAAATCTACGGTTGTCTAAGACATCTAAAAGGCGACGAACATTCGGTGTGGCAATAGAAGAAGGGATAAAGTCGGTCTACGACTCGTGGCGGTCTTATTAGGCGCGCTTTCAAGTTAGTGAATGAAAATAACTTGGAACTCAAAAGGCCATTTGTTTAAATCCCTGAAATTGAAACGTTGTCGGGTCCGAGCAGCTTTCTCTCATTGACCCATCACGATAAACCCATACCCAAAAATCTTTGGCTATTTAAAGACATGTTCGCGAATTCATAGCAGGTGATCCTAGACTTCGTCCATATCGGGATCAGGTCGAGCGGTCAAGACGTGACGTTGGTCGCACAGCTCGAACATCAAGGGTCGATCATTCCTTGGCTTTGTAGGGTGTAAAAGAAGATCCGTTGGAGAGCAGTGAGTTGGAACTAAAAAAGCCATCTGTGAAATAGTCCCAAAGATAGCTGCATCATCCCTTACCTTAGGTAGTTTCGCTAGCAATCTGGTCGGGCGCTTCCTGAATACCTCTTAAGGTACCTAATTCATCGAATATCAAGACTTCTACCTAGAAGCAAAACAGATCATTGTTTTCTTCAGCCATACCTATCTGCCAGTTCAGCCGGTAACAAACGTAATAATCAGCTTAGACAGCAGGCAGATACGGCAGGAATAAGATGGGATCGGGCCAAGGCCTGCCAAGCATGGTGCCCAGAGATAAGGAAATATACTGTCCAATAGCAACGTTCCATTTTCTCCAAACGGATGCTCGGATCCCCTGTCGACCATATCTGAAGCTAACGGCAGGGCTGCTAATCAGCGGAGCGCGAAGCTCAAGCTGGAGTTCCCCGATCTACTTGTATGATCTCCCTTTACTAGGCCTACCCTTTACTCTAGTACGCGTAGGTACAACATGTCTACGAAGACTTGTATACATAATATGATACCTTATGAAAGATCCCATTCTATGTTTATCAGGTGCATTTATAATAATCCCGGGGTTATATTATCACGGTGGAAGCTGTTGCTGACGAAACTCGAGCGTTCAATCAGATGGTGAAACGTCTTGACGCGGCCTCAGCCTACGTACATGGTCTGTCAAATACAACGGGAACAGACATTATCGTGAGCTATCGCTCGGCTCTATCGTGTAACATAAACATATTGTGTAACTAATTGGTGGTTTATCTAGGTACCTAACCCAACCTGTCAAACCCACTTCAGCTTTGATCTTGCATGCCCCATGCCCCATGCCCCCATGCATACAAGCGCCGCCGCTTCGGGTTGCATAGTAACAGTTCCTAGAGTTTCAGCCCCATCTATTCGCAATCACTGATATCCCGATAGCTGTGGGCCGTAGCGCTGACTTCGGATGGTTCTTACCACGAGGCGAACTACCCTGACCTAGCTAGTGGCGTAATACAATCGTGGGGCGATATTGGCCATGGGATACCATGCAACAGGATGTAAGGGTGCGACTACAATCGCTTTGAGGCTTATACTATATTTACACTTGGAATCTATCATGGTAAAATATCGCAGATCTAGCCCTAGGTTCCTCGTATCACCCAACCAGCTGAACGTTAATATAAGGTGATCTCTCTACTGTACGTAGTATAATACCTGTAGTATCTTAAATTTATAACTGTTAGGGATAACTGCAAGGCTAGCTACGCTACATTAGTTATACACTCATTTGATACATAGATAGAACTTATACTGTTAGTTAATTGGTGAAATTTAATAATACCAACTCGTGTACCTATAGTAGGAGTACACCGTTAAATCGCTATCACCTATTCCGGGATTCATATATGCAGGCCCCTTGTCGGGGCTTATTAACAGAAAGTAATAAATCGGCCTAGACAAGCGCCATTGTTGAGATGGTTGAGATAAATATCCTCGCAATACCAATTACAACGTTAATAGGTAGGTACACATCTGGTGCGTCTTAAGAATAATTCTTCAAAGGAAGAAATACCCCATTGGTGATCATATACACGTGCAGGAAAAGGAGGGACGGTAAACAAGCACCTAGGTTATCCTTGAAGTAAGTCAGATTCAAGCAGTAAAATACAGGGTTTTAGGCAGGTATATAACGATGCGCACCAAGTAGTAAGAAATCAGCTTTACTATTGCTCGAAGAACTATCGACTAGATAACCTTTATTCGGGTATCCATTGTGGCTTGGGGTGGAAACAAGAATACACACCCCGAGGATGTCTATTCATCTTGCGATGTTATATTCTAAATCCCTACTACGACAGTACAGTAAAATATTGGCTGAAATATGAGCATAATATAACAGGTCCAGGTCAACGCGCACGAGAAAACGACCCATATAACAGGATGCGGCTAAGCAGGTTCGTCATCCTTGACTTACCACTTTCCCTCGACTTTCCCTTTAGTTCTTGCATCACTTGCTTCTCGGACTTCCACATCAACGGCAGCCACGAAGGGTATTTGAATAGCTTCAGCCATAAACGAGGCTCAACGATGATATGCATGTGAAGATGGTGTATGGAGACGATATCAGGCCAGTAAATATCTCTGAAGAGAACACGGCGACCACGGTGGAATCCGATATGTACGTTGGCGGGTGGAACGGTAGGACAGTTCTGTTCCAGGAGATATTCTCCTAGTTCCACCATGGAGTCGACTAGACACAACTTAGTTACAACTCCTTCTATGATATACTGATTACCGACCTAGCGGCGCATCCTCAAATTCCAGCTTCTCGACGTCGCGCCAGGTATGCAACTTGGGCATTATCAGCCAGTGATAGCGCCCCGCTTTGCGGATGTTATTTATCGCAATAAGATCGTCGTCCTAAGTAGCAGCGTTAGTATAATGTAGTATTATTTATATTTGATGTTTGTCAAGATGCACCTCGTAGACAATGTTCTCCTCAAATCTACTTCGGTCACAAAAGATGCAGTATGTTTGCACCTTTTCCTTCCACTCTAGATGGGCCAAGTAATGAATGAAAGACCATATCCTCTTCATTATTTATGACGATGGAACGTAAGGTATGATACCTAAATGGAAGTTTGGAAAAAGAGAAAGGTATAGTCTTTTCATGAAAGTATTAAATCGGAGAATAATGTTTGACAAGAGTCCGGGTAATTCCCGGCTGTCGTTCTGTTAGCCATTTTATGTCTATCGAATCATTTAGGACTATTATTACGGGATGGTAATGGCTGCCTCAAGGCATAAGAAGACTAAAAGGAATGCAGGTAGAAATTTCATCTCTCATGTTTTACTATTTGATGCTGTTATATGGATTTGCATGGTTTGTTGAGGGTCTCTGTTGTTAGGCATCGCCGAAGCTACCTTGCTCCGCCCCATGAGTGCAATCATGCTGGCTGGTTGGTTACTAGTCGGGGCTGTGGGAATGTATATATTTCCAATTACCTTGAAAAACAAACGTCTTCCATTGTCTCCTTTGAAATAATCCAATCGGTACGGACACTAGCCCAATTAACCTCGCCACGTTCTTTAGTTAGAGCTCTTTATTTGGGGCAGAGTAATCCCAAGTGGACATATACAATATAGTAGACTCAAATAGTTAGAGGAACTCCTAGAGTTGTGCAATATTTTACAGGCGGTAAGTCTGTCTTATCACTTTCGTACCCTTCATAGGTACACATCATCACCCAGTGATGTAAGTATCACTACAGACTCTAAAGAAGCACCTAGGATACAGAGGTGCAGGAGGTTCGCTCAAAACTATTAGTTATTAAGTCCGCCCGAGGAGTTTCCGTTGGTGATATTACCCCGGGATGATATAATACCGTATGTCGGGAGGATGACGTGCATCAAACTAAACGTGCTAACCCGTAAGTCATACATTGAAATAAAATATTCCGGGCTATGTCTCTTGGAATAGGGGACACTATGTTGGACGTTGCGGAGACATAGCAGAGACATAGCAATATCGTAGCTCATAGGAATATTTAGCGCTCACGTACGGTATGATTTCTATCCCGAAGCCTCCCATAGTAACAATATTTCGCAATCCGCTGCGGGGTTTTAGAACGGAGCTCTTTGTCTCCACATATCCAACGTCGGGGACTTATATGATGAGGAGTACACGAAGTAGGACGACTGGTGTCAATTAAGAATCATCTGAACTACTGATGTAAGCTGTAAGCAAATAATTAGCCGCAAAAGACCTGGAGGGTAAACGTAATGACATTTGAGGTACATACCCAACAAGATGTAGTTGGCTACCTACCTAATCAAGGCGTTATCCCGATTCATTTGTTGGTCCGGAATCCGGATGGTGTAATTGATGCAGATGCGCGACAACCTCTGCGGGCAAACGAAGAAATGAGAACATTTGCATCATTCGGGAACTAATACGTACCTACCTCATAGTACCTTCGGCAATAACATCAATTTGATCGGTGATTGGGATCTGATCGGTGATAAACTAATGGATTAATTTATAGTATTTATTTAAAAAAAATAGAGAAAAATCACACTTAAAAGGTTTATACGGTAGTTAGGTATTTCGTAACAACTATTTAAATACTATAATTTACAGAATTTTAATATAGGCTTGTGATATATTGCTTTTAAATTTCCGGCGCATTTAACATACGAAAGACGCGCGAGCTGTTTCCGCTCCGGCCGCTCTCGCATATATTAAGCCCTCCCCCGCTCCCCCTTGGTCCCGTTCAACAAAGTGATCATCTATCGAATCTTCACGTCATTCTCGAGGTCTTATTTTATTTCATCATGGCTATCATTGAGCTTGTCTTCCCCAAGGTGAAGAATGACCCCGAATCCATCAAGGGTGCACAAGGGACGATCCCTCTCGCTTTCAAGGCTCTAAAGGACGGAGGCGTGCTACGAGGAGCGGCAGGTGCTATAATCTCGGAAAACGGGAAAGATACCACTGGCGAATTTAGAGAATTCATTGCTCTCGGTACGCGGGCTGGTTAAATCCACATCTTGTTGTTGAGTCTCTAACAACTGCTAGAATGGCCTGAAGTATCCTACTTCTACAAGTTCGTTGAATCCCCTGGCTACGCGGAATATAAAGCTGCGGCACAGCCCTTTTCATCCGGACCACCAGACTTGAATGTCTTTGAGACGAACCCCGGCGCGCATCTCTTTGATGGCCGTCCTCTCCTGGATATATTGCTCATCAGCCCTAAGAATGCATCCGACGATGAAGCGCAGGCTATCTTGAAGAAGGTACAGTCGACGCTAGAGAAGATCAGCGACACCGAGGGTGTGTATGGAAGCTCCTTGAACCTTCCTCAGAAGAAGATCGCTATCGTGAGAGCAATTGCAGACAAGGCGGTTAGTATTCAAAGTCTTCTTTAGATGCATATGAAAGCTCAAGTTACTGATATTAATACGCTTACAAGGAACTGGATGCCGCGAAGAACGCCTCAGCGCGCCAAGAGATCTTGAAGGAGATTGGCGGCTTGGCCGAAGTGACCCAATTGGTTGCCGATGTTAAAGTGATGCCTTTCTAGAAAGGTTAAGGAGATCAACAACATCAGAAGTGGTTAGATTAGATACTTCTACTATTGTTTCTAGATGATACTGATTGTAGAAAATAAAAATTTGACCAATTTTGCCATCTCTAACATGTGAACCCCAGACGGATGTCCACGTCCTTGGATCTTGAGGCAGCGATTGTTAGGACTTCTATTGTTGTTTCGTTGTAACAACGTTGCAAGACTCCTAAACAACACCTTGCTCATCAAAATTTAACTTTAGATCATGAATGAAGTGGTATTTTATTTGGCTTAACGGCATTCAAAGAACATATAAAGTAAGTTAAATCCAGCTTGTTAGGTATATTCACCTCGATAAATCCTTCTATTAACGTCCCATCTTACTCTCTAAACTGCTCAAAGCAAATACAATGGAGACAGAAGGACTCATGGTCAGCGATTGGGACCGCAAGCTCTTTGGTCCTCTAGTTGATATCCCCGAAAAGTCACTTCTCCTTCTCGCTTCGGATATCTGTAAGCGCGTTCTCGGTGCACCGGGCTCCAATGCAAAATGGGTCGCGTGTATCGTCGGGGAGTACAACATCACCCATACCATACAACTAGATGATATTAAACTTGATATCCGTATACCTGCCACTGGTTGGGGTTCTGGAAAGACTGAGATAGCAGCACGCGCCATGGAATCCCAAGTTGCCACAATGCGTCTCATCGGTAACTCATGTCTGGTTCCGGGAATCTGATGCTATCTTGCGAGAAAACCTGCGTTTTAACATCTTAAAAATCCTTGCGAAAGTTATGGCTCAGTTTTCATGCTTAACTTTTGACAAGATAGGATCCATTTCAGAAGATGAATCTGGCTCGGTTTCCTTCTTGCCCTGCTTTGATTATGACGCGAAAGACGATGGTACAGTGCAGGTTGTAACATCCGGTCCTTTCGATACTACCCCTGCCTAATACCTGAAGGATCGTTACAAATGGTTGACGCTAGACGACACATGGGAACAACCCGAGAGACTGATAATGGATGCCATTATGTTTTTTTCTTCAATCACTGTGCAATCATCAAATTTTGTTCTTTGCCTTCCTGATCTTGACTCTAACCATATTAGGGTAGACGAAAATGGCAATGTTACTGGTCTCGTCAATTGGGATATTATGACCAGGACGATGCCACAGTGTCTAAGTTATACGGCCTACCCTGACTGGATCACACGAGATTTTGACCAATCGAGGTACGCTTGGCCAACGCCTGACCATACAGACTCTCCAGCAGAGTCAAAACGCTACCGTGCTTATTATGATGAAGAGCTTGGAAAGGCGTTGAACTGCGAAGGGAACTGGAAGTTCACAAAGGATTCGCATATCGTAGAAGCTATATGGCTTATTGCTGTCGGAGAGATGGGTCCATTGGGTACAAGTCATAAACTCGTGCGGATTGCTTTGGATACAGACATAGAAACCGCTTTAGGTATGCTGCACGATATCGCGCATAGTGATTATTATGATGGGGATTGGGATGAGCTGGAAGCTATACTGCCTCGGTTGATAATCCCAAGCCCGAAGCCAGAGTTACTCTCGACAGAGACGCCAGGTATCGAAGATTAAAACTGAGAAACTTTCTATTTCCTCTTATCTTAACAAGCTCAAACCAGGATCCAAAATTTGTTCGTTTTGTTGTAAGAGGTGATGGTCACCAAACAGTAGAGCTAAAAGAAAATATCATCGGTAATACTTAGTGGAAGAAGATCCATGAACAAGGAATATAAAACTATCATGATACTCAGTTAGTGATAATTAAATTATAGTAGACAGAGAAAGATTTAGTTACTGAGATGTCTACCTCTACGTTAGGTAGGTCGCATTTCATTAGTTTAGAAGTTAGGTCGTCTTCATTCGTTATGATGTGCGGTAGATACCTGCATGTAAGTACCTAGGTAGGGTATCAACACCTCACACACAACACCGATTCAACTATGCAGCTCCTGACTTCATTACGCTCAGCATATTGGGAGTATAAATACATCTAATGTTCCACAAATATATAATGTAAAGCAAACACAACGGTGGTTAAGCACAAATCTAGGTTTTAATGTTAGAGAGTGTCCAGAAAGCCTCATTGTTATATTTGAATTCTTACACACTTGCCGTAACTATCTTCAAACACATTAGTCTCCATGACTCACATAGTCGAAAACAAGCCTGGACGAATGTTCCTAAGAACCAATATTCTCCCTCGTCTAGCATATCTCACAAGCAAGAAAGTCCAGAAGGCTCTCGTACTCTTCTGGCTCTTCACTGTGGATGACGCCGGTACCTTTGTTATCCCTAATGTCTGCGGTTGGCGATCAGGAGAGCGCGCACCCGGTGAGGTTCTCACTGATGCAGAAACGGGAGTGTGGATCGGGGTGAGTATAACGCGTATTACGCCGATTAGAGAGTTTCTAACTTGTATGTGCGAATAGGAAAGCTGAGGTTGGAGGCACAGTAAACATCACTCTGAGCTGCGCGATGCCTTCTGGCTGTGGTGGCCCATGTTTCGATCAGCAGTGTGATAGAACCGCATTTATCGTTTACTCAAAAGTACAAAATTGTACTTCGAAGAGGCGTTGTTAGTTCGGTAAATTAATGCGACGAGGAGAAACTTCTCGTGGTTCATGATAATGAGGGTTAAACTTTGCCCTATGTTAGCGAAATATCAATCAAATCAGCGCCAGACAGTTATTATAGGCATTAGGTATAAACTTATAATGTGCGAGTAAATCGTTTAGGCATTTTCTCTCTATATACCACTCTCCTATTGTTATTTCGCACCCAATAACCTGTCTATTAGTAGAGGCTCACCCCTGTACGCCATCCGGGCGGAGGAAAACCTCAACGGATCCCCTCATTTTATCCTCAAGAGCCTTCCTCTCTTTCGGATTTGCTGGCATTGGTGCTCTGCATATTGCTACGCCGAAAATCTCAGAAGCTCTCCTTTCCCATGCCGACCTTCGTTGTATCGCAGCCACGTCGATAGTCCCTAATCCAGTACTTCGACGAAAGCTGAGGCTGCGCCTCCCCATGGTAGGTTTGAGAGAATTTAAGGCCCCGAACTCTTCCTTATTGAGTGGTACTAGGTCATTTGCGACCCGTGTCAACATAGACATGAGGAATACGAAGGAAATGTTATAATAAGGCGCCGTTGACAGTATATCGAGGATGCCAGTCTTGGCTGCTTCGACATCAGCAGGGGTCTTCCCGCTCCCTATATTAGGTAGAGCTTGTTCGATCTTAGCCCATAGGGGTGCAGTGATGATCCCATCTAGCATGCTGCGAAGGAACAGTAGAAGTACCTCGCTCACAATTTCGAGGCGTTTTAATGTCGGCACATCAGCTCGGATAGTGTCTAACACAGATCTATCCTCCTCTAAAGCCTCAACAATGGCTGCTCGTAGTTCGTCATGATCCTCAGCATGAGACGCTTGCCACGCACCTCCGTCGAATGGCCAACCAGGCTGGTCGCGTGGTACCCTTGCTTCTTCTAACATGTTTTCGTCGGCTATTACCCGTTCTACCAAGGTTTGAACGGCTTCTGTAAGCTTAAAAAGCTCACCGGGTGATGATTTATGTACTTCCAATGTGTAAGGTATCGATCCTCCTTTTCGTCGCTCCTTTACTAGTGCTCTAATGCCGCCACCACGCGGAACTCTAATAAGCTCCTCAAGTGAACGCCCGAAGCAACTTGGTATCCAAGTAGCCCTAATCGGGATAAAATGGTCCCTCCCGTCAATGACACGTAATATTAACACGTCCTCTAATTGCGCTGTTTCTTCATTCAATGCTTGTATGTGGACGAGGTCGTAAATATAGGCCTGTATAACAGCGTTGACTGTTTCCCCCGGCTCTAAAGTGATTTCATCACCAAGGGCATCTTCTACTTGTCCATTGCGGCTGACCTCCGAACGGACAAATTTAAATTCCAACCAATTCGGATATTCGCTTGCATCGACTGTGTCCGGCTTTTCTACAAAGGAGAAATTCGCCGGAACACGTCCAGTATTGGCAATTGTTAGAGACCGAGATTCTCTTCGCAGGAACCCGATCTCACCAAAGTCAACTCCTTCGCTTCCATCGGCCGCGTGCTTGTTACCGTTATCCTTATTGATTGAGTCTTTTCCGTCGACAATAACAGTAATTCCTGGTCGCCCTTCATTCTCCGCTCGATCAAGTTCTCTTGCTACTTCGGCGTGGACTTTCGCCTTTAGCTCGGGGACTACAGCATCGAAATCCAATGTAAACACAGAAACTACTGGTTTGTGATCTGACGACATGATCCGCTGATGGCTGGTATATATATCCAAGCTGATTTTATCAACGAAGCCTTCCTTCGTTACAACATGTCCTGTATCCTCATCCCCCTCGTCATATTCATCGTATTCGTAAGAGTTGGCGTCGCTGTATCCCTGGTTGTCGGCGCTTGAATCAGTGGCAGGATCATAATCAAATAAAACGCTCTCATCTTCCGCGGCCTGGTCAATGCCTCTTCTTTGCATATCCTCGTCCTTCTTTTTAGCGTCGATTTCGTCTTGGCATTTCTTCTCATATTGACCTATATCCGTGCGCGTGCGATACAAGATGCGATCGCACCAACTCGGGGCTCGCTGCTTTTCTGAAGAGTCAAAGAGTCCTACAGTACCAACATCATACTTGTATGTTGGTAAAAACGTGATAGGCCCCTCGTGCCAACCTTCGTGAAACGCTTTCCGCTCCTTGATCATACGTTTGAGCTGGTCATGTGGGAGTAAGGAATCCAGTGTGGCTTGTAAAGACGCCGGATCATCGCGCGGGTCAGGAATGAAGTCATCTGGATCTGGGAGTTCAGTACTTTCCTCGCTAGAATCTTTATCGAAAGATGTTTCACGCGAAATCATGCCAGGCGTATTTGTGCCATCTTCGTCGTCATTGTTGCGTAACACAATGACTCCGTCGTCGCTGAACATCTCCCCGGTACGCTTCTTATTTACGTCATACTCGCCGCGAGTATGTAGCATCAGTAAGCGTCGGATATCTTCTCCAGGTAAATCATCTAGGCGAAAGTTTAGATCTCCAAACCAGAAAGAAAAGTCTTCATCCCCTAATTTTTCGCCCTCATCCTCGAGTACACCGCCGTGATTAATGGGAGTAAATTTGGTCTGGGTCATGACCCTATTATAGTCCCAACATCGTCTGTCGAGACTGGTCTGATCGTGACCGGAAGCGAGATGGCAATTAGTGAAAACGAGTCGGGTGGTTTCGCCTAGGAGGATGCGAGATGAAATTGCTCCTTTATTACCCCAATAGCCCAATAGGCCATATATACCGGTTCCAACACTAATAGTAGACTCGTTTGATATAGTTTCAGCTACTTCGGGAGACGCGTATATAAGTAGAAGAAGGCCGACAAGTTGCTCGCAGGCAACAAGGGTGTAGCCCTTTGGTAGGGCAGCTTCGAGCGCATCTTTCCATTTCGCAATAGCGGCCGGGTCAGAATAGAAGGTTTGGGCGACAATGTTCAAATTGACGATTTCCTGCAGTCCAAGAACATAAAGCCCTATCTTATCACCACCTAGCAGGCGAACGTGTGGTTCTTCATTTCCATCTTGCGTAGTCTCGTCGTCTAAGTTTAAACTCTCTTGAACCCCTGAATTAATGCTGTGTCTCCCGCTCGTCTGTGATCTAGCATCTTCGAATTCATCTGTTTCTAGTTCTGCACTCTCCTCGGAAAAGTTCATCCGAGCCAGCTTCGAATCCAGTTGTGGCTCGACCCCTTTGCCGTCAATGAACCAACTCGCCAAGTCTTTGTCGGTGCCAGGGCAACCAGCAACATTCCAGGACCCAACCTTTATCCGTATTCGGTGGGATCTGACATACTCGGACTTTCTAGCACGCACAGCGCGGGAGAGAGAATATTGGTTCGAAGCTTCTTCCTCGACTGGTTCCGTATCCGACACAACGGTAGGATCGCGATTAGGGGATGACATAGTTGGTTATATATAGTCGAGCTGTTGAAACAATTCCCCACGATGAGGAAATAGGAAATAGCGTAAAACGAAAATGCGGTATAGGATAAAGGGATAAGTGCCTATGTCAACTCTCGGTCGCGTGCGCTGAACTCGGTGTAGAGCATCGTGAGTTGTAACGTATCGAGGGGCTGTCTCTGGTTTAAACACGTGAAAAATATAGGAGTGTGGATAAATACAATAAAAGGGCTTTCACGAACTATATTCAAACGAAAGCCGGTGTCGGAAAGAAAGTGATATTAAATCAGAATTCCACCGAAACAACAAGATGATTTAACCTAAGGGAAATACAACGGTCGCAAGCCCGAGAGAGGGAAGTCCATATAATAATGGAATGAAGGACTTTGGGCTATTACCTCACATGCATGTTTGAGCTGTACATAAGGTATCGATTAGATTAGGTAAGCACACTTATCGCACCGTACCTTATTACTGCCAGCATTATGTACCTAACCCAGTGGAAGCTCCATCAGGCGGGGGCGGGGTCCTGGAGCTAAACATGTACCTAATTGTGTTGCCCATCAACACCAATTTTAGAACCCAACAACAAAGCAATTCATACCTCTTACAACAATTAACCTCACGCTTCGTACCCAACTTAGGTAGCTAACACAAACGGCCACAAAGAACCTCTCGACTCCGCCCAAGCTTAAACCCATTATATAGTATAGCGCAAAATGTCTCAAACAACAACAACACCCCGCAAGTACCAAAGTCGGGGCCAACATCAACAGCAACATCAACAGCAACAGCAATACCATCACCCCCAGACTATTCCATCCTTCTCGCGCTCGCCGCATTCGCACCCACACCCACACCCACACCCACACCCACATTCCCAGCAACAGCACCCTCAATTACCGCATGTTCACGCGCGAAACAGGTCCCAGCAACTCCGCGCCCAGGCAGCAGAGTTACAATTCGGCGGCGCCACAACCACGGTTGCTTCCGACTACGAATCAGATACCGCGTCTTACATGGCTTCGCACCCCCCACCTCCCGCCGCCGCCGCCGCCCTCGCCGCGCGCACCAACACCGAGCTCAACCTGAGCGTCCTCCGTCGGTACAGGCCCAGCATCACCAGCATCCTGTCCATCGCCGCCCATGCTGTAGTCTACGTCTTCACGCCCCCGAGCAAGTGGGACAGGTCCACCGTGGAAGGCACATTATTCATCTGCGCGCAGGACGAGGACGGAGAGGCAGCCGCCGCAGACGGGTGTCTGTTCATATTGAACCGCAAGGGCCTGCAGAATCTGATTTTAGACCTGAGCACCGTCAGCGACTTCGAGCTAGCTACCGACTTGCTCAGTTTCAAGCTTGACCAGGAGGGTCCCCAGATCCCGATGGAGAACGGGGAGTCCGTGCGGCCCAAGGTCATCGGGATGTGGATCTACGCCGAGGACGAGCAGGACCGACGCACCAACTCCGCTCTCATCCACGAGATGTGGTCCAAGGCCCGTTCTGCCCAAGACGAGGCGGAAGAAGCTTCGGCTAGTCCCCCCACGAGTGGATCACCAGGTGACGACGTGGAGGACGTGTCCGTAGCACAGGGGCCCGGTCGCCAGGTCAGTTTGAACGAGCTGTTTGGTAGGAACCAGAACGGTATCGGAGGACCTTGAAAAGACGAGAGGGAATTATTCTTGAATGAGTGAATCGAAACTAGGGTTCTAGTCTATTTTGCAACGGCATTGGGACGGGCAGTTACAAAAAAAACAGTCGCATTTGGCGTTCAAGGGATACCCGGGATAGGCGTTGACCTGCGGATAGAAAAATGCATTTCATCTTGAATTATTAAACGAGGGTATTGTGATCGTAGGACTCCCATGAGCTATTTTGATATTTACGTGATTATCCCATTATTTTTAAAATGCGTTCTCGAATTTAACTTTTCCATGAATCCGGTAACGAGAATCTAAAGGGGGAGTCCATATCGAGGTTCATCTCACAACGTATGCACGTAGACTTGCATTTCTGACTTCCTATCGAACATACCACTACACCACTAAAAGGTAATTTCGTAATAGTACTTTTGCTATTATAGTATATCTGACGCTTCCTTGTATATATCTCATTCATTAATCAGACCATGGCTATCACGTAAATAATCACGTAAATAAGAGACTCCATCCCCAATTTCAACATTCCTCAATAAGCTATCCCGCTAGGGACACGATATAGCCCAATATCATGTGCCGAGCATACACAAAAAGTAACATACCAACTTTAACACAGAAATTAAGTGATGGGACTGAGCGCCATTACCTTAAGCATACCTAGATCCCTATCTGTGGTTAAGCCGTGCCGTAATCATCATTTCTCTGGTTATACCCCAAGCACTCGACACCCAGCCCCTTTTTGTAGGTCATGTGCACGATTTAGCCGGGGGGTGTAACGTAATATCCCCTTAAACGAGCCGAGCATTAGGACTTCATTGCCAAGATTGTGAATGTTGATGTTATTGCTAGGTAACTCGAATTGAAGAATCATTTTTCTCTCCATGTGTCCCTTATAATACAGAGTGCCAAAACCGCTCTCAGAAACACCGTTGCTAGTGACTATATTGTTCGAGCTCGTCTCGCGCAGCAGCGCCTATCTTTTGCTCGTATGTAAGCCATTGAAACACCTAAAAGCATAGTCTTGAATCATCCCCAATAAACAGTTAAAAAGCTCCCCAAGGTCCTTTTTCGCCACGGCATTGCCAGCCGTGAGCCAGACCTCCCAAAACTGAGCCCAAGAAATTGTGAAAACCGTATGCACCTTTTGATGCGCGTTTCTAAGCGAAAGTACGCCTAGCAGACTCTAGCTAGTGTCATGACACCTCTTCTCCTTCCTCTTCTTCTCTAAACTTTAGACCACCTTCGACCTGGATTGCGTCGCGAACCCATTCGTGCTTGACCACTTTCTCCATTGGCCAGCGACTTCTAGCTCGCTTAAGAAGACCTTCAGTAATTTCCATGGCGCCCTTTAGGCCTTCACTCTCAAATTTGGCCTCGCTCGCGTCATGATCGCCGTCGTCGCCCTGGTACTTAATCCATCTCCATTCAACGCGCGCGATCCTGTGACTAGTCCTACTTCGCATCCGCTGCGCATCGCTAGCACCAGGAGGAGGATCAAAAGGAAGTCGTGATTCGAGAAGAGCGTAGAGTAAAACACCAAGTGACCAGGCGTCGACAGCACGCCCATCATACGGCTGTCCTAATATGACTTCAGGGGCAGCGTAGTCGTCTGATCCACATCGAGTCTCGAGCTTCTCATCATCGGCCACGCGTCGCGACAGGCCCAAATCCGTAAGAGTAGTCACGGAATACGGATATACAGCCCAATCTTGGTCTGGTTTTGTAAGCTCAGATGGCGGGATATTCACTAAGACGTCTATCAACTTCGTTAGCAAACGAGAACTCATCATACAATTATTATGATTCACAGGATTACTTACTCTCAAGCTTGATATCCCGATGAACAATCCGGCGTTCGTGAAGGTATCCCACTGCACCCACTATCTCGGCAAATATCCTTCTCAAAAGTGGGGGCGTCAAGGCATCTCGGTAGGTCGTTGCGACGTCGAATAGGTCGCCCCCAGGGCAATAACTTAATACTAACAATGCCCTTGTTGGTTCTATACTCCAGGCCTTCAAATGAACTAATGACGGATGGCTTATCGATCGCATTATATCGAGCTCTCGTTTGAGGCTCATCTCAATTCGATCTTCTGAGGCCCCACCCCGAGGCCCATGTTCACAAACTTTGACGGCCACCAAAGTCTTACGATCTAGTTGGGCACCATTTATCGGGGATGGTAGCCCATTCGTCCCATTTTGAGTCGTGTCATTGGCTTCGTCGTCGGCAGCCACCTGACTTGTAGCTAACATCACTCGGCTAAACGTTCCCTGTCCTAGCTCCTTAATAGCACGCCATCGTCTAAGTCTGCCATCATATCGACCACGAGCCTCAAAATACTCGTAGCGTGATCTTTTAGAGCTGGCGTTATCACTGCTTTGTGACGACTCGCTGGGAGGGGGCGACGGCGGTTTCGTTACTGGTATAATGCCTCGCGCAGCTGACAGATGCGGTTCCCGGCGTAAATGAGGGTCGGAAGTACCATCCATGTCATTCCCGTCAACTTTTCCAGACACGGTATGCTGCCGCTTGGGTATGCCCTTCGGGTCTGGTATATATTCACTAATACTTCTGTTCCGGCCATGTTCAACCTTGCCGCTGCTGATTTCAGCTGCGTGGCCGACATTGAGTCCTGCATATACCTTCCGTTTAGTTTGATGAGCCAGTGCGGATGCAACAGATTCACCGGCTGCGGTTATAAGGACTGAATCAGGCATAACTGGAGGTAAAGCCTCCCGTGCTTGCGACGGGCGGCGGGATCCAAATCGCCTCCAAGGACCGGGAGACTCACTACCTAGCAATGGCGATGGTAGAGGCGTAACGTCGCCCATAGCAGATATCATAGGACTTGGATAGGCTGAACTTGCCGCAGAGCTAATGCTTTTCGGGTAGTGTTGCTTGAAGCTAGGAGTTCTCGAGACCGGTCTCAGACTCGGAGAGGAAGTCTTTCGTTGCAGGTTCAAAGTTGAGCGGTACGATGAGAAAGTGCTAGGGTTGCTATTAAGGCTGTCGGATCGTACTGGAGACGCAGGCGGTATATCAGTTGCGACATACAGAGGATTACTGCCCCTACCCAGTGGTGATGGGAAGTATGACGGTTCCTCAGGAGATGAAATTGGTTCGTCTACCTGGCGTTGTGGTAGAGGCGGAGAAGGAGCTATCGTATGCGATTGGAACTGGATTTGACCGTGGGGGACTGGTAGTATCGAACTCATCGGCTCTTCGCATAGGTAGTTGGAGGAGTGTGTGGATTCGCCATTATAGGATTGTGCTATGTTGTTTTCCTGTACATGACTTCGATTTAATGCGTCAGCAGCTGTTAAGAAGGTATGTGTTCCCGAGGTAGGTAATCCGTCAAGAGGATGTGTTTGCGACACAGATCGGCGGTCGTGGTCTGCGAGAATGCCTCCCTGCAGAAACTGAGACTGGGGTTGAGTTTGTCCGCTGGACATATTTAATTGCTGGCTGAGCCAGTACGAGTTGACAGCGGCTGGCTTGACAACTTTGGGAACGGTGTGAAACGATGGACGGGATCTTGTATGTGTGTGTGTGAATGACTCGAGTCTCGAGTGATATGTAGGAGGGAATTAACTAGCAAGGATTAGGGAAGCGTTTGTGTCAAGGGTTGACAGCAGTCCTTTTTTTTTTTCTTACAGGGAGCCACTAGGTACTGGGTCAGAAGCCCAGTGAAGGAAGTACTAGGAAGTACTGTAGCACGTAGCAAATGTACCTAAGCCAAATACTTGGGCTGGCGACGGCAGTCGGACGGAACAGATTCCACTATTCAGATTAGGAAGTTGAAGATTCACGTTCTCGATACGGCGCGGTGTCCGGCAGCTACGCTTCGTAGTCGATAAATAACAAACTTATTGCTAACGATAGAGTTCCGGAGAAAGGTATAGGTTAGAATTTTGTTGAAGGTGGCGTTTAACGTACGCGGCTAGTACTGAGACGAGACGAGACCGGTGCTGTGCATCCAATCTTATTGGTCCTAGGTCCTAAAGCGATGTGAATAACAGGGCGCAGCCAAGATAGGCAGCGAAGGTTAGACACAGAGGAGTCGAGTTCGATTAGAAACTCGGCGGGCGACGGCGGCGGTACAGTATACACTCAAAGTACCACACTCCGGAAGCTGTGAATTGTAACGTTGACCTCAGTCTGCATTAGCTTAGGCCGTGGGCGAGGTACAGTGCAGCGCGGGAAACCTGGCTGCGACCAGGGTACGATGCGCGTCGCCTCGTGGCCGAATGAGATACCTAACTGCTATACAGTGGTACAGTAATTCGCAGTCTACAATACGGCCTTTATATGTACTGCGTATTGCAGTATAATTACTCGAATTTGAATCAACGGATATTAGGAAGTATAGAGTAAGGATTTGTTTGAGACACGAGTAGCGACCTGTTAACCACTAACCACTGACCGAGAAGGACGGATAGCGAATGATCGATATCGGGGCGTGGGGGAATCGGTATCTAATGATTGTAAGATGATTAACCAATTCAATAAGTAAGTAAAGATAAGAATGTATCTGTGACGGTAGAAACAATGGAGGAAAAGAACGTGTCGGACGAGAACAAAGGTGTCTAAGGAGGTATTAATCATTCAAAAGATTGTTGTATCGAACAGTCCTTTACCTTTATACCACACGTAGAGGGAAGAAGATTTAGTTGTAGACGGTGCAAAGAACCGGAGGACCCCCGTTGGATACGTTGGGTGGACCTAAATTTGGGGTACCTAGCGAGATCGATGCTTAATTTTGATTTACATTAGGTCAGGTGGTCGCCAGACGGCGGTACTCGAACAACTATGACCTGACAGTTCAAAATATTTAACTTCGCTAGTACCTCACTAAGAATCCCAAATGGCAGACTGACAACCTTAGATATACGCTAAAAATCGCAATGTCCTATGTCCTAACCTGGTAGTCCGTAACGGCGGATATCAGCACCGAACGGGTAAAGTGGAGAGAGATTCCGATGTATACACTTAGGTTATCTGTAAGCTGGGTATCGCCTGTGTATAGGTACCTACATCATTTCAATGTCTCAGTTCCCCAAAATGCTCATTGAATTTCCCAGGTTCTTTCCAATGCCGTCCGTTATCTTTAGAAAATGTTCGTCCCCCAAATCTTATTTAAATGATATCACTTCTCAACTTTTCAATCTCGTCTATCGAAATATTATAGACGCTCGCTATCTTTCCTAATTGAAAGTACTATTTATAGATCGTTACTTCATATAAGTACCGTATCATCGCTTATGGTTTGATAAGCCAATTCGTCTTCTAGAATGCACGTCATCCAGATATCGCCATTCCTGTATGTACATCAATATACTTGCCCAGGCTGCCCAGACTGCCTGAGGGGCTGTTCGAGAGGGCACAGTAAGACGATTCAGTGCGTTGAACCGCCCCAACTCAAAATACGTACCTCCTTTTTTTTCTTTTTGCGATGCGATCCGATATTCGCTAATTACTTTTACTTACCTTAGGTAGGTAAGGCTAGACCTCGATTTCCGGTCTAGGTAATATGTGTGGCGCTGATGTCATCTACATATACAGATCATACGTACAATTATACGTACAGATATACACAATACACACGTGTACGCCAAAATGACTAGGTCATCAATATTAGCAGCCATGCGCTGACGATCCTCGGCGCCTACATGCATATGTAGCCATTAAATTGAGTTTGTAGAACACGGTCCAATACTGTACAATTTCATTGGCTCATTCCTTTCGTCTATGTAGCCGTCTCCGGCTATTTGGTGGGGTTTGCTTACCGACCACTGGCTCGATTCATCGATATAATAGTATCAGATATCTTAGAATCGACCAGTTGCAGTTAATCCCTATCCTCTTGCTAAGGCATTTTGTCTATTTCTACCCAATTAAAGGGTACGAAAGATAAGATTGTAAAAAGCAAGCGTGCTCCTCCAAACGCTTCAACCTTAAAACACGACGTGAATTCTCTTATTTCGATTAAGCTATTAACATTATCCTAGCTACTATTAAAACCCCGAACTTGGAGAGAACCAAATTTAACCTTAATAGGTAGGCGTTAACTGATAGGTAAGGAATATAAAGTTGAACTATTTTGTTCTTTGGCATTATTCTATCGAGCCAAGGGGTATTGTACCGAAAAATAGGGGTTACCTATAATCAAGGCGCATGAGACTTAATACGTATAACCATTGAGAAGCTTAATTTAGTAGTCATCTCAAATAAGTTTAACACAGTATCTCACTTCTTTTCTTAACCTAATCTTTTTGGCTTTTGCAATTAACTTTTCACCCTTTTTATTTCCCTCTCCTGATAAATTTAGATAATGCTTTGCCCCAAGCTAGTTTCTAAGTGAAAGTTTTGCTCAATAAATTATGTATGTCGCCCGATAGTCCATATAGAAAGAACTAATAGGTACGTATAATAATACTAAATAGTACGTATAGGACATGATAGCTCAGAAATATATCTCAACTTTAACTCTCTAGAAGGTTTCTAGCCAAAGCACCTACTAGATGAGCTCGCCCCGGAAAATGTGTTCAGGCCATTATCAAATCCTAGTAATCTCAATACCACCATCTCTCTGTATTGTTTCGCAAGAGTCCTAGTAAAAGAATTTGGAGGCTGGACGACTGTGTGGGAGAGTTTATATAGACATGTATCTTTAAAGCATACACTTTAGGTTGGTCATTCACTATATATAAATAGGAGGTAGTCACACTATTTAGTATGACAGGTAATTATTCGGAGGATATAAAAATATATAAGGTATCCAGGAACTAAGAGTCAAACTATATGTCCCAGTATGCATGTACCAAAAATCTTGATTTTGAGATGCCCTTTGGTCCTGACTGTTGACTGCGTAGATAATATGATATAAAGGTTAGGTAAGGACAAGGGCTACATATTCCAATTGGTAATCCACGTAAAAATGATTTAGCTGTGAAAATAAAAAATCCCCGAGAACTTTGTAAGTACCTACTTAAGAGAGGGATATGTCGATGATTCTTCACAAAATATCAATCCCACCGATCCTCCGACGAGCTATCCTCCATCGCACTTCTCTCTGTACTAATTAGCCTCAAGCATCTCGGATTCCCTAACATGTGAACTACTCAGATTTATTAGATTACTAATTAGAGTATATTTATCGAAGCTCGGCCTGGGCGCTATTAGAAGCTCATGAGACGAGTATGGGCTAGATACATTGTGCAACTACATACCAGGTAGTATTTTAATATAAACGCATTAGCCATAACAATTCACTTTCTTTTGGTCTATATTTACACATTACTTAGGTGATTAATTAATGAATAACAGTATTTGCTTGTCCATTGAAATATCATATAGTTTAGGTATAAATAGTTATCTCTTGAGTTTACACGTAGTTAATGTAAACATCAAGAGTTGTTCACCAAACAGATCTTAAGCAACCCCCCAACGAGATAATTGACTACTCTTGCTTTGCTAAACATCGTAGAGTTAATCGGGTATTGATTTTCATCTCTTGACATTATTGCCGATGTTGCGAGGGGCGGGCCTTTAATTCTCCAACTGAACCGCATAAATGCCGACGTGGTCCCATATTGGTCAGGATGACATGAGAAGGGAGACAATCGACCTAGAGATTACCTAACCTACTCCTCAACTAGCACCAGAATATCATATAGCATTAGTCAGATTCCGAAAGCATTAACCGATCTGTCGTTTTTTTCTAATGCCACCTACTTACTAAACTCGCTAAACTCGATTAGATACCCCCGTCTATTGGAGTATGAGAGGTGATATCCCCCTTTTACTTCTCCGAATGGCTTATAAGTGCCGGGGTATTAGATGCAATCTCGAACCTGGAGTGCGGGGAAGCGATGAACTAACTCGCGTTTACGATTAGCGAGATGACCAACTAATCAAGATGTGCTCATTATAAGAAGAGATATATATCCAACATGGCTTGTTTGCTCTCAAGAAGTTTTGTTCTTCGTATGTTAAGTACGAGAGTTTTTCTTTTGCCATGATGGGTTCCCTCAACTACTCAACACCATTTGAAATCAAAGAGGCACCTATAGATGGCCACCGGCCCATGAAAGTTCGCGTAATAGGGGCTGGCTACTCCGGAATTTACTTGGGCATTCGCATACCACAACGCTTACGCAATATCGACTTCCGAATATATGAAAGACACGAATCAGTGGGTGGTACCTGGTGGGTGAACAAATATCCAGGTAAGAATTGGTGCTATTCGTCTCGGCTATTACTCATCTAGTTCGCTCACATACCATAGGATGTGCATGCGACATCCCAGCACATTCTTACCAATACTCATTCAATCCGAACCCTGACTGGTCTGCTTTCTACGCACCTCAAAAGGAGATATGTTCGTATCTCCAAGGGACAGCTGAGAAATATGGAGTCCTCAGATACGTCAAGCTATCACATAGCGTAGAATCCTGTCGGTGGGATGATAACAGGAAGAAATGGTCTTAACAAAGCTCCCCGGATGGACTTCCACGTGCTTACATAGAAACAGGACTCTAACGATTAAGCGGACTGATACCAACGAGACTTTTGAAGACGAAGCCGATGTGCTGGTTTCTGCTAGAGGAAGTCTCAGTGACCCTTCTTGGCCGAATATCCCTGGTTTGAAATCCTTTAAGGGGGAAACCATGCATTCAGCACTATGGAAGGAAAGGTGTGTATAGTCCTGGCAATGTGATGGCTTAATAAACTAACAAGTAATAGTTACGACTTCAAGAACAAGAGAATTGGAGTTATAGGGAACGGATCTAGCGCTATACAGATCGTTCCAAATTTACAGAAGATTGAAGGGACAAAGCTCTCATGTTTTGTCAGAAGCAAGACGTGGATCACAAATCCTTTTGGCGATGGTTCGTTCCCCCTTTTCAGAAAAGTGGGCTCTTTATATTGACAACCGCAGCCGTAATGGAAAAGCTCGGATTGGACCCGACCAAGTTCGAATGTGAGTTGTTATGATTCCTATCCTTAACCTCAGATTTAGGCTCAACTTTTTCTATGAAGTTACGCCGGAACAACGTCAAGAATTCGCCAACGATCCCGAGAAATTCTTGAACTTTCGCAGGATTATTGAAGTAAACGGCAATATATCCCACCCTGTTTCATTGAAGGAATCGGAGATGCAGAGAGGAGCGATTGGGTTATTCAGTGAAGCAATGAAACAGAAGTTGTCGAAGAAGCCCGAAATCGCAGAATTCTTGATTCCTGCTTTTGGAATTGGCTGCCGGCGTAATACGCCAGGTCCGGGTTACCTTGAGGCGCTCGTTGAGGACAACGTAGACTTCATCACTGACCCTATAGAAGCGATAACGGAAGGTGGAGTGACTCTAAAGTCGGGTCGCTTGGTTCCCCTTGATGTTCTTGTCTGCGCTACTGGATTCAATACCTCGTCGGCACCACCATTCCCAGTTTACGGGCGCACTGGCCAATCGCTGCAGTCACGCTTCACACCGTACCCCACGGCATATCTCGCACTTACAGTAGATTCGTTTCCCAATTTCTTCATCATGCTCGGCCCGAATGCAGCCATTGGAGCCGGATCTCTAACTGTGATGCTTGAAGCTCAAGGCGACTATATCATAAAAAGTATCCGGAAACTACAGAAAGAAGACTACGCCAGTATGACGATTAAGCCTGAGCGTGTACGTGACTGGGACGCGTACTGCGATGAATATTTCAAGCGTACTGTCTATACGGACGCGTGTCATAGTTGGTATAAGAGCGAGGGAGGCTTGGGCGAGCGTATTGTGGGTTTATGGCCAGGGAGTGCACTCCATGCGCTTGAGGCTCTACGAGCACCCAGGTGGGAGGATTATGACTGGGAAAGTATTGATGGCAACGAATCGAACAAGTTGAGGTGGCTGGGGAACGGATGGAGTATTACGCACTCGAAGGGTGAAGGAGACAACGAATGGGGTGGTAACCCTGCTTGGTATATCGAGCCGAACTTCTTGGATATTCCTATTCCGGGGAATCCTGAGGACGATAAGGACCTCAAGATGCGACCGTTCTCGCATTAATTGTCATCGGAATACTATCCATTATCAAAGCTGGCCACTATCTGGATTCAGCTTCCGGCATTGCAGCTCAATCGGAATCACGACTTTGTATTCGTTGATATGTATTATTTGACCGGGTTATGATTTATCTTGTCTTGAATGTATTATTGAGCATATCTTAGGTATACTTAGGTAACATATTAGGAAAAAGAAAGAAAAAAAGGGGAAAAAACCATGATTGCCAAGTCTTACCCACAACTTAATAAGTCACTGGATAGCTGTAAAGAAACCATATCATCTCGTGTAACTAGTGATACTGCGTACTACAAACAGTACATTTGACTACCAGTTCTAATAAATAAGTGCCTTTATAATACAAATCTAATTTGCGACTTCATCTAGTTATAGTATTAAGCCTTTTATTAGTTATTCGGAACTCAAGAATCGAGTCAAATTATATCAAGGCAAAATATCCGTAACTTTTTCTATGGCAGCTGGAGGTCTGTTGCGCCATTTTGATGAACTGCCAAATATGGCGGGTCGTACAAACTTGATTGGTGGACAAACCATAGCAAGGATGAAAGACATTGATGCGGGGGGAACAAGGATGTGTAAGTGATATCATAAGCTAGGTACCTACCTACATATATAATTTATATATGAAACTGCCGAGAACTTGTATTTGATAGGTATCTTACTCCTAGTTTGTTCTCGATAGCCCTTGGAACTCTCCACGTAATTATTAGCGTCCTATACTTCAACGACACAGACTCAGGGGTAAAGGGGTATCAGATCCAGAGCATCTCCTTGAAGGCGATTATTAGGTAATCGGAGATCCGGATGTGGCGGAATAAGCTTATATTGTAAGAAACACAAAGTTATTTTAAGATAAGTCGCGCAATATTAATGCCGTTGGTACCTAGTGATGACCATAGGTACTGTCCTAGAAGCTGAACTTCATCTTATAACGGTGACGAATACGCGTTGCTTATTAACTTAAATCCGATTTCACGTCTATTCCCATGATTTTCAATGTTTGGGCCGACCAACAAGTGAGATTAACTTGCACTGGGTTACACATTTACACAAGAGACCTGGCTGCTGTGAATCTTTGAGTCATATTGCGCTCATATAATCGCAAAGGTTTAGGAGTAGCTTGAAATTGTCTATAAACGTATTAAATGACCCGAATGAAGGGGAGAATAGAATTAACGGCTTAATTATCCATTACAACTATTATATAGATAAACTTTGAATAATTGTCAGATACTGGTTTTTAAGATCTCTATTAATTGACCTTGACTGGAGTCTGGAAGAGTTGATGTGAGATCGGGTATTGGGACCACAGACTGGGAATTTATGTACATGTCGAGATAGGGGTTCTACTTAACTACCAATATTAAAACCCGAATCGCGAAGCTGGCTAGTAGTGATTCGCAATTTCTCGGCAGATATCTCCCGGCCTTAGCTAGCTGTATCTCTATTAACTGATTGGCTTCTATTAACTATGAGGGAAACACAGCATTAGTGCTTCGTAAGCGTAAAGTTGCAATCAGAAAGGCCAAAGCCTGACAAGGCTCGGTAAGATGTATCCATGGCTCTACGGGTAGGAATGAGTTCGCAATTTCTAGAGAAGATCATCTATTGGCTTGAGAGTAAACTGTAAGTATTATATATTGGGGAACTCTTGAGGCTTCCTCTGCCTGCTTGAGCCATCAAATCACTAGGTAAACTCTATATGTATAAAGGATGGAACCTTAGGTTTGAGATGTATTACCCCGTAGTGTAGCATCACCATGTAATCTTCTAGCAACGTTGATAAGCCTCATAACAATCGTCTAATATATATTAAGTACATGATAAACATCCTGTCATACATTTTTGGGATTTCGTTTGCTCCGAACTAATCGGTGATTATCCGTCAACTTGTACTAAAGGGGTGTATATGTTGAATATGATATACTGTAAGCATCATGAAACAAAAAAAAGGAACTTGAAGATCTACATGAGGTCTTCTGGAGAAACTCCTATTGGTTCGGGTTCTTAGATCTTGAAAGTAGGCATATGTATAGGTCCCACGTGAGATCTACCTACATACATGCAAGGCCCGGAGTTCTGAGACATTAGGCTCGGGTCGAAGTTGGCCGCAAGGGTAAGCTTATGTGATTATTCAGCTATCATAGCAATGGTCTGGTTAGGTCCCGGCCTGCTGGTAGAGATCCTGTAGTATTTCTAGGCAAAATAAATCTGAGATCTTAGTACCGCACCTAAACTCCATACTTAACACCGAAAGATATGTGGGATCTACGTACTTATTTTCATTCTTTATCAAAGAGTTGATCCGTCCATCCTTACTAGTGGAGAAGATCTATCGCCGTCAGCGATACCGTAATCCTTGGGATTCACAGTAGTACTAACCATTGCGTATACCTCGACGAGTCGTCTAATATGGCCTATCTATTCCCGTTCTTATTTGTTGAGCTGACTGGGTCGTTATCTCACCGACATGTGGTGGAATGTCCGGGGATACTTTCGGCCACTGAAAAAGCATTCGGCCGTCTCAGTTATCAATGGCTCACCTATCAGTACTGTACGAGTACACGCCGCGATGTATGTGCTAATAGTGTGTTCCTAATGATAACAGGTCCGGAGTGACACATCGGTCGTGGAACTCGAGATTGTTATAAACTAGGGAATCCGGTCGGCATAATGCACATATTATGTTTAACACCATGACCGATTGGCGATTAAGTGTGGTGGGCCGGCCTCAACATACTTCATACTTACACCTCCATCGGGTTGCTTTTCAACCTAATCCTTTGCTTAACAATCAACCATTTCTCTGTTACGGCTGTCGTTCGAACTAGCGCTAAATTTATCAATCATCATCATTTTTATTATCTCCAGTGAAAGCAGTGGGATTCTTAGTGAATTATTTCAAATTTCGAAAACTTATAGCTATTCTCAAACTTACACGGTATTCATACCACCCCTGAAAGATTTCTCAGATTCAGCCAAGAGACGAATATCGTGTTTCATCGTTTGTTTAAGCCGTTCCAAGATACTCGTGCCCGTGGGCAACGCGTGTCCGACAAACCTTATCCACGTGGCTAATAGACTAGGGCCATGTGGTCTAGCGGCTTGGGTGGCGATGCCTCTCATCGTAGGGAGCTTGGAGTGCCAGTGAATCTGTGGCATCGTGAAGATACTCATCTCGATAGGAGAAGATCAACCGGAACCACGCAGGACCCGGAAGGCCATAATGAACACGATGATTCTGACTCGGCCGGTAATGGGGAGGGCACCTGGGGTGAAAGAGACGTTGGTCACTTTGATGAACACGAAGCTATGGAGGAGCTAGAGGTATTAAGACACAACCTCTCACGGCTACAGGGAACAAGAACGAGGGACTCACAAGCTAGCAGACACTTCGATTTGACTCAAGTTCGCAGTCGTCGTAGTGAAGCAGCCGATGCGCTTTCAACACAGGCTCGAGTTGAACTCGGGGATGATGAGAAGGTTGTAACAGAAGAGGAGGAAGATTTCGAGCTGGGAAAATTCATGCGCGATGGCCACTTTGAAAAGCGTACAGAACACGGTTCTGAGAAGCGAGTCGGTGTCATATATAAGAATCTCACAGTGAAGGGCGTAGAGAGCGCTTCTTCTTTCGTTCGTACACTCCCAGATGCCATAATTGGAACTTTCGGCCCCGACCTATACCACATTGTTTCACGCTTCTTCCCCTTTTTGCGATTCGGAAGAAATCAGTCGACGCGTACATTAATCAACGACTTTACGGGATGTGTGCGCGACGGCGAGATGATGCTTGTTCTGGGCCGCCCCGGTTCCGGATGTAGCACATTTCTTAAAGCTGTCAGCAACAACGTCGATTCATTTGCGGCTGTCGAAGGAGAAATATCGTACGGCGGCATCCCATCCAAGAAGCAGAAGCAGATGTATCGAGGTGAAGTGAACTACAACCCTGAGGACGACATTCATTTCTCTTCTCTTAATGTCTGGCAAACTTTCACATTTGCGCTCATGAATAAGACGAAGAAGGGTGCTAAAGAGGAAATACCAATCATCGCTAACGCCCTGTTAAAAATATTCGGTATCAGTCATACTAAGGTAAGTAATAACTATACCCCCCGAGATATCTCCGAACATGTCTCGGTAAGTCAGTTACTAACAAAATTAGTATACACTCGTTGGCGATGACTACACTCGAGGAGTGTCCGGCGGCGAGCGTAAGCGAGTGTCCATTGCTGAGACGCTAGCATCAAAGTCCACTGTGATGGCATGGGATAACTCAACTCGCGGTTTAGATGCCTCAACGGCTCTCGACTACGCCAAGTCACTAAGAATTATGACCGACATCAGCAATCGGACAACCCTCGTGACACTATACCAAGCCGGTGAAGGCATCTACGAGCTCATGGATAAAGTCCTAGTCATCGACCAAGGCCGGCAAATATTCTCAGGGCCCGCCAAAGATGCGAAACAGTACTTCATAGACCTTGGATTTGAATGTCCCGAAAGGCAAACTACGGCGGATTTCTTGACCGCAGTTACTGATCCAAATGAGAGGCGTTTCAGACCTGGGTTCGAGGACCGAGCACCTAAAACGGCCGAAGAGCTGGAGACGGCCTTCCGCAACTCGCCGAACTACCAAAAGCTATTGGAAGATGTCCAAGACTACGAGGAGCACCTCCAACGCACGGATTTCGCAGACGCGAGGAAATTTGAAGGCGCCGTACAAGAGGCCAAGTCGAAGCATGTTAGCAAGAAGTCCCCTTACACAGTGTCGTTCACTCGCCAGGTATGGGCGTGTACCAAACGAGAATTCTGGCTCTTAATCGGGGATAAGTTGACTCTCGGGACCAAATTCTTCATTACAATGTCTAGCGGTCTTATAGTCGGCTCCATCTACTACAAGGAACCGTTCTCGACTGCGGGGGCTTTCACCCGCGGTGGCGCCTTGTTCTTCTCTGTGGTCTTCCTTGGCTGGCTTCAGTTGGCAGAGCTCGGGAAGGCCGTCAGTGGCCGTGTGATCGTCGCTCGTCACCGAGATTACGCCTTCTACCGCCCTTCTGCCGTGTCACTTGCTCGTCTTATTCTGGACTTCCCAGTCATCTTTGCTCAGGTTTCTATATTTGGGATAGCCATGTATTTCATGACGAACTTGGATGTCGATGTAAGCAAGTTCTGGATATACTTGCTATTTGTTTATACCACGACGATAATGATCACGGCCCTCTACCGGATGTTTGCCAGTTTATCGCCGGAAATCGATACGGCTTTGCGCTTCTCTACCCTTGCTCTCAATTTGCTTGTTATCTTCACGGGGTATGCTATACCCAAGACACAACTCTTAGACAAGTACATCTGGTTCGGATGGCTATATTGGATCAATCCATTATCTTACAGCTTCGAGGCAGTCTTAACAAATGAGCTCTCGGATCAAGTAATGGATTGCGCCCCTGAACAGCTCGTCCCTCGAGGTCCTAACTTCCTACCAGAGTATCAAGGATGCGCTCTTACTGGGTCTAAACCAAATTCTCGAGTGGTTGCGGGCAGTGACTACTTACAAACTGCCCTTGGCTATAGTCGTTCGAACCTCTGGCGGAACTTTGGTGTTGTGGTTGCTTTCACGATTCTATATCTGCTCATTACAGTTTTTGCGACGGAGATGTTCGATTTCTCATCTGATGGCGGCGGCGCTCTAATCTTCAGGAAAAGTCGAAGAGCGAAGAAGCAAGCCCAGAAGGCTGCTACACCATCCGACATTGAGAACGAAGGTGCCGACAGCAGCGGGTCTTCCGCCACCAGGGTCGAGGATTCCCAAGCTACTAGCGAGGAACAGAGAGAGGCATTGGGGCAACTAACAAAGAGTGAATCAATCTTCACTTGGCGAGATGTCGAGTACACCGTACCCTACCTCGGCGGCGAGCGTAAACTTCTAAATAAAGTCAACGGCTATGCGAAGCCTGGTATCATGGTCGCACTCATGGGTGCTTCCGGCGCCGGCAAGTCGACCTTGCTGAATACTCTGGCGCAGCGACAGCGAACTGGTGTGGTAACAGGTGAGATGTTCGTTGACGGAAAGCCGCTGGGACCCGAGTTCCAACGGAATACGGGATTCTGCCTCCAAGGAGATCTTCACGACGAAACTCAAACCATTCGAGAGGCCATCGAGTTCTCTGCTCTGTTGCGACAAGAAGCGTCTGTTCCCCGAGCCGAGAAACTCGCATATGTAGACAAGATTATTGACTTGCTCGAACTCAATGACCTTCAAGATGCCATCATCAGCTCGCTCGGCGTTGAATTACGCAAGCGACTTACCATTGGCGTGGAGCTTGCCGCCAAGCCGTCCCTACTTCTGTTCTTAGATGAGCCAACATCTGGTCTTGATTCCCAGTCAGCCTACTCGATCGTCACTTTCCTTAAGAAGCTCTGCGCCGCTGGCCAAGCTATTGTCTGTACTATCCACCAACCGAGCTCGGTCTTGATCCAACAATTCGACATGGTACTTGCTCTTAATCCTGGAGGAAACACCTTCTACTTCGGTCCTATCGGAGAGAATGGCAAGGATGTCATAGACTACTTTGCTCAGCGTGGGGCTACATGCCCCCCTGAGAAAAACGTCGCCGAGTTTATTCTCGAAACTGCTGCGCGACCTCATAGGCGACCTGATGGCACCAAGGTTGACTGGAACGAGGAATGGAGGAATAGCGAGCAGGCGCAAAATGTTATCGAAGAGATCGATGGTCTCAAGAGAGTCCGTAGCGCTGTGCCACATGGTGGTGAAGTCTCAAATGAACGGCAAAGGGAATTCGCCGCATCAGCTTGGGTACAGACAGTCGAGTTGACGAAGCGCATGTTCAGACAATACTGGCGCAAATCTTCCTATCTTTATGGAAGATTATTCGTCGCGGTAATCATCGGAGTCTTCAACGGATTCACATTCTGGAAACTCGGAAACAGTGTCCAAGATATGCAGAACCGCATGTTCACCATATTCCTAATCATCATAATTCCAGCCACCATCGTCAACGCTGTCGTGCCTAGGTTCGACCAGAATCTAGGCCTATGGCAAGCCCGCGAGTACCCTTCTCGGATTTATGGCTGGGTAGCCTTCAGTACTGCCAACATCGTTGCTGAAATCCCCGCTGCCATAGTTTCTGGTATTATATATTGGGCTCTATGGTGTTGGCCCAGCGGTCTCGCTGGTAATAGCTTGGCTGCCGGATACTCGTTCATAATGACGGTGCTTATGTTCCTGTTCATGACCAGCTGGGGTCAGTGGATCTGCGCGTTTGCACCTAGCCTGAGAGTCATTGACAATGTAAGTTCTAGGATTTGACATATTGATAGGCTCGCTGATACTAACTACCAGGTGTAGGTATTACCATTCTTCTTCGTCATGTTCAGTCTATTCAATGGTGTGGTACGATCCTACTCAACACTCCCCGTGTTTTGGAGGTATTGGATGTACTGGGCCAACCCCTCCACATACTGGATCGGCGGGATGCTTGCCGCGTCGATTGATGGAGTTCCCGTTCGTTGCGACCCGTCAGAGACTGCTCAGTTTAACGCGCCTCCGAACAAAACTTGCCAGTCCTACGCTGGCGAGTTTACACGGAGTGCCGGAGGCTACTTGCTTAATCCCGAGGCTACAACTGGGTGCCAGTACTGCCCGTACAGCGTTGGCAATGAATATCTTGCCACACTAAATATTAATGCTAGCGAAATATGGCGAGGTAAGTTGAAATCCATATCTTGTACAAGTTCCTATAAATTATATGCACATATACGTACGGATATGTGTGCTAACATAAAACCTTAGACTTCGGCATATTCCTAGCCTTCTGCATTTCTAATTGGGCTCTCGTATACTTCTTCATCTACACGGTGCGAATTCGCAACTGGAGCTTCGGACTTGGTTATGTCTTCGGTGCTCTAGGTAAGCTCGTCGATGTGCTGAAGCGACAATTCAAGAGTCTCAATCGGAAGAGAAATTAAGGGCCGCTACCGCATCGGTCCAATCGCACACCCCTTTGTTCGAGACCACTAAAGGGGTTTGCATATTCAACACTTCTGGTCGCATGATGTTTTCACGGGGACGTGCGAGAAGTGGGGCGTAATAGGGGTAATAGGGGCAATAGGTCTCTAAGTTAGACGTGGAGGTAACGGTGGTTCGATAGTGCAATAGTGCGTTGGTTAAATCATTCCACGTGGATTTTGATGATATTATATGGGTTCCTTCGACGTCTAGATATAGAAAGGGGCTCATAACGGTTTGACGTGAAGATGAGGAATAGACATAGAATGAAAAATGATGGGCACAAAACTAGATGACAAATGATGATGAGCTTATTATTAGGATAGATTTAGTTTAGCCAAATACTACTGACCTGGTTCATATTCATAATACTAGTTCTCCTCCGGACGTATATAACCAAACTTCTCAATCACGCTCTTCTCCGGATTAATACCATCCCTCTTACACTGGTCTATCTTATGCACTGCCTGCCTAGCGAACTCTCGAACCTCAGTGCTAGACTCATTGCTCTCGGCAAAAACTTTAAATTTAACGCTCCATACATGCCACAAAGCCCGACTGTATCTCAAACCCCCGACCTCGACGAGTATGCGCTTTTCACATAGCTCGAAGAGTACATCTCCAGCATAGATAATCCACTGGGCCGCTGCAGCTGCGTAAGGTTCGTGGTGAGGCAAGTCTTGTAAGATATGGTCTTGATGACTTGTTGCGAAGGGCGATGGTCGCCGTAGTGCGCTTAGGGTGTTCGTGTCCGCTACACCGGACGCTAATAGGCGTGCCAGGAAAGCAGAGAAGTTGGTATAGGCAGTAGCAGCATTTGGGTCGCTCTCTACCTGGTGCGCACCGTTAAAGTTGCCTAGGGTAAATAGATAGATTAGTTACAGAATCTAGATGGGAAAAGCTTCGAGGAAGTACCTTGGTCAAGATCCCAAAGCCACTGAGTAAGGCCTTCATACTGAGTCTCTTTTGTGATATTCCAGAGTATGGTTTCCCTCATCTCTCCAGCAACGAACTCGGGGACAGGGCTCTTAGGTAATTGCTGGAGTTCCTGGAGCAGACCTACAAGTCTGTCTTGACCTTTATGGTCAGCAGGTACTCTCATAGCTGCTCTTCCTAGGCAATCCCAGAGGTATCCCATCCATCCACCGGGGTTAGGGGTACGGACGGTGCCAGATTCTATCTGTTCTGCTGTCGGATTTGATACCGAATTGTAAGAAGTGTAAGCGTCACGGCAGTCGTCAATAATCATTCCATGGATTATCTTCGCCGCAGACTCAGGGGATTCCGTGTCGTTAACAAGGCCCTGTAGTGTAGCACCGATTTTCTTGTCCATATCTGAGTCACCCTCGTATGAGAGATCGAGGGAGATAAAGGATGACATGGCGCTTGTACTGTGACTACCCAATATCAAGACAGATGAAATGGATTATTGAAAATACTTTAAATTTTATATAAAGAGCCCCTTTTATTTCATAACTCTACAATAACTAAGTTGACACAAGGTCGCCGGTGCCTAGAAACCAAGAATGGAGATCGTAGCGGTGAATGGCGGGGTTAATGCGGCTGTTGCTCAGGTACGTACGGTATTTATACGATGAAATTCGTAGCATTCAGCATTAGATCCTGAATAAGTCAGAATAGCGTCAAAAGCAGTCTAATAACAATTATGCTGACATGGTCGGGAGACCTTATTCATAAATACCCAAGGTAAATAATAAGCTATGATATGTTTTTAATTAATACGAACAGCAAGTCTAAGGTCAATGCGATTTCCATCATGACTTTTTCCATGTTTAAAGATTTGGTGAGAAGACACCTGGTAAAACTGTGATTCCTAGAATAGTGGTGACATCGTTGTTAAGTTAGGATTACAGGATTAGGATCTAGCTATTGTTTATATATGCGTAGAATGCAGGCAGCAATTGCCTGAATCATGCCTCAGTTACAGTTGCCAGGGATCCACAAAACTAGGAGTTATAGAGGTCAACACTCGAAAAGTATACGTTGGTTGAGGAAGAAGAGATATGAGTTGTAGTTGTAGTTGTTGTCTAAAGTTGAGTGGGCTAGTTTCTTAATTCAACTGCTAGTTTTCAAAAGACACTCTACGGTGTACCTTCTTCAGTTTCAAGCTTTCCCATCTAATTGAGCGCATCTGCGCCGTACCTTTGAGCCAAACAAGTAAAACTCTTTCCAAGTCTTAAGTAAATTGCCAGCTTTACTATTACTTACCTTACTACAGACATGTACCTAAAAAAAAGAACATCTCGAAAATTGAAGCAATCGTCCCTGCATATGTATGCTTCTGATTGGTCGAGTCAACTTAAGTCGTTAAGCTTGCGTATTAAGACGAAGAGGCTCTAGGTACCGCTTAAATGCTTGCCTACCATTGCTTGATTCTCCCTTCAATTCAAGGCTTATTATTAGCCGAAGAGCTAAATGCAGGTAGATAAATATCCAAGCTTATATTACATATACGAGGCCTATTAATGAGACCTAGCAGGCTACAATAAACCGGGAAACCGGCCAAGCTTAGCAAGCTAACGGAAGCCAACCGGTGTTCCGGGATCTCGGTGTTGCATCATATTACAGATTTAGCTACACTACATCATCCGCCTCGGTGGAAACCATCTACATCTACATCTCGCATTAGAAATTCAGTTAAGGTTTTTGGGTAAAGGTTGGTGGGTACCCATCTTGCATGGCCATTGGGGGGGGGAGCATGTGAGAGCTTGTCATGTCCGTTTAACACAAACAGGTACCTATCTTGGAGGGCTTGTTTTTAATTGGCCTATTAATCTACCGCCTCGGAATCCGGAAAACTTTCCTACCCAAAAGAGAACCCAGGGCTTAGGTTCAAGGCTTAACAATCGGCTTTGACCAAGGCATGGAAATCGACGGCGCTTTGCTGGTCCGACCTGATTCGCAGCTGCGCTTTTCGCGAGATAACCGGCGTAAACTTTCAAAGGGAACACGTTCCTGGCGCCGGCACTCCCCAAGCTTATCATTCTTTTTTAACTTGTTACCCCAAAACCATACCCAGTCTGCATTAGCATGCAGTCGTGACTCGTCGGCGACATCAACAGTAGCTACTCAGATACGTCGGATAACCCAGCTTCCCTGCTTCCAAGCTCTTTTGTGGGGGTCAGACAATGTCACCATCCCAACCCGTCTACTGGATCGTCTACTGGATGCTGCGCGGACCGCTAGCGGGTTTGAGCTTTCCCCGCGGACATTTCTGAATTCCCTCATTTGCCTGACTAGCCGACGACTAGGCTAATGCGATTACTTCCCCGCGACCCATGGCGCACCAGATAGGGTTTTCGTTGCTGCTGCTGTATGTTGGTATGCGTCAACGCAGGGCGTGATTGAGTGTGTGGCTGGCTAGGGTTAGGCAATTTTCGTATTGGGTAGAATAGCAAGCACACACAGCGTTTTACGAACGGGGCCGAATTACATATGTTGTGAGCTATATATGCTAGGCTTGCATTCGACGCCGCGAACGCACGTTCGTCCAAGGGATGACAGAATCCACACCGCGCGCCGCATACATGTATACATACATGTGTTTAAAAGTGCTAGCCACCAATTTGATCTGCGGTTCGGCCTGTTGGCTTTGTACCTCGAAATTCGGGACGAGGAGGTCGTACTGCGCGATGATGTCGACGCGCATCCTGCATGATGATGAAAAAGGACCCTGATCGTCGCATTTTGGCTGAATTGGATAATTCAGGATCATGTTCGGACCAACCATAGCTTGCCAACTTCTATGACATATGCTTAGGGCACATGTTCCTATGCGCGCATGTGCTCACAGGGAATGTTCAACGACAGGAGGGTTACAGTGTCCCCTCAGACGGAGAGCTGCCAAACCCCTTCTTTGAACGAGCAGGATTTAAGCATCTGCCGGAGTCGTGGCTTGGCATGTGTGGTTGAAGACAGCTATCATGGTGTCGCAGTGCAGTTGTGCAGACAGCTAAGCTACTTCACATGTCGAGGTCATGTAGTTGGAATAAGCACGGCATGAAGATTACTCGTCGACCTCTTAAGCTCTAACTCGCGGCTGTTACTAGCATAGTAGGACGAAAGTTGAGCTGGGATAGAGCTCTCTGGCCTATAGGAGATCAAGGAGACAGGCAGGGTCCAATAACGGTGACGATTATTGCAGCTAAGCTCTCCGATAGACCCGACTATACGACACTATAGCATTGGAAGTTAATATATGACTGGTTTCTTGCATCAAGGTGTTTGGTAAGACATAGCTATCATGATGCCAATCTACCTCATAGCTACCCTACCTAGTACAACCACATGGCATAAGAGATTATCTTGTGTACCTAAGTGATAGGCATGTGAGATATAATATTGTAAGTAATTTTAGGGGTTTGAAGTTCATTCAAGCGTATAAGCTAGATAGGTACGCAGCATCTAAGCAGAAGAAATACGGTATCGATTGTATCATAGACTTCTTCCCGTCCATACACGTAATAGCTCGCCCCTTTTCTCACTAAGAGCACGGCAGTCCTTCGGCGCCGCGCCCTATGCTATAAGCTAGAAACAACCGTCGAGCATTCGATGCGCGCCGTCCTTCCTATAGTACGACACTAGTCTCCTGCCAGCTCCCTTCTAATCTAGAGTGCGGCATCTAATGCACGCCTCCTAGCCCGCCTGTATCATACGCGTAAATGAGTGCGTGTACGTACGGGGCGGACTGCGACGGCTTGGGCATGACTCTTAAAACACTTATACACGTAAGCTGTATGCACATTGCGCATCTAGTCTGGTCAAGGTCTCGTAGTTGATAATGTAGATCTAGAGAGCCTCATTTATTCGATTTGGTATAGTGGTAGTTAGGAGATTAGAGAAACCGGCTATTCCAGTTAGTCCCACTTGTGCTTGTCCTTCAAGTTAGAATATATTTACTAGCTTGGAAAACTCCGATTAATTTTCAAATCCTTCATATTGATTAAGTTCGTTTAATCAAGTCATAGATATAATTGCATAGAGAGACCAATGGTGAGAAGACAATGTACCATCATTTGAATTATATCAGAATATAGTAATAAAAATGCCACCCAGTGTAGATCCCCTTATGGTTTTCCATTCCAAATACCCCCAAAGCCATTATGCCCTTCGTGTATGTATTCGCCCACCCGCATGTCGATACCCTAGATGCCTCCCAATTCATATGCCCGAGGCCTATTGGTACCCACACATCATGCCCAGCCCCAGTTCCCCAATTGGACGCCGTGGAAAAACAAGAAGCAAAAAGTACATGAAAAATGAACCCAAACCAATGCAACCCAACCGACAAGTTTACCACCAAAGCCCGCCAAGACAAAATGGGGGGGAAAGGCGGAGGGGGTATCGAACATCCACTCATTCAATTTATGCAAAACGCAATAAGATATCACGGTAACCAGAAAAGGCCACCAGAAAAGGCCACCCGAAAGCGCCCGACAAAGCGACATGGGGACGGGATACGAAAAAAAGCAACTAGCCCAATACGAGCTTGTTAATTTTTTTGCTTTTCGAAGGGGGGGAAAAGAAGCGAAGCGAATTAGTTTGCTGGGCAGGAATGCTGTCGACAGCAACGTGCCAGTAGAAGAGGGGATTGATTGTACATGGACCTGCAAGGGCCGAGTAGGGTATGTAGTTCCGCAGCCGCCGACTCGAGGAATGAACGTCTTCTTCTTTTTCTTTTCCCCCCATGCTGCACGATGCTTGCTGCACGCGCACGTAAACGGGAGAAGTAAAGCTGTCGGACGCAAGCAGACCGCCAGCTGCACGTGCGTCTTCCGAAGCGGGCCTCCCTACATACATAGGAAGATGGGGGGAAAATTGAAATAGATTGATTGATTAATTGATTGATTGATTGATATATTGCACGCGCGCGAGCGAAAGACCACATGTGTGTGATTGCATAGCGTTCGCCGCAGCGCCGGCGCCATTGGTGGGAGGTAAAAGCAGAAAAACGTCACAGGAGCGCGGACGGACCGGGGTTCGGTAGTATTTGCCGGGGCTAGAGCCAGGTTGCGAAGCGGTGATTGGCTAGACGATGAGATAGGAACCCATAGTAAAGACCATTGGCGACTTTGGATTGGCCCGGGTTGTTTGGGTCGAGATGCATATGACGTGTGAAGCCCCATCAAGAAGGACTCGAAACAAGCCGGGGTTGAGAGGGGCACATGCTAGTCCTCCGCTCTCGTGTTGGCTTTGTTTAGGCAAAGGGAAAAGCAAAGTGGTGATGTTTGCATGGTGTTGTGGCTAGGTAAGCCACTTTGTCGCCCGACCGTAAAGCCCAAAGCTTGAAGCACATCGAGCTCGTCTAAACCCAATTGTTGGTTGGCTAACAAGGCGATGTTGTGCTTGTGCTCGTGCTTGTGCTTGTGCTTACATCTGTACCTGGCAACCAAGACTCGGATTCAACGGCTAGTCGCATGCTGGGCGTATGCGCCTCGATGCCGCATGTCCCGTATTGAGATCCGAGCAATATCCCGTAGATGAAAATTCATAGTGGTGCACATGCAATTCTCCAAATTGCATGGAATATAAATCTGTTAGTAATATGGATGTGGGAGAGGGGAAAGACCCGATCCGAAACCCATCCTTCTTCAGATCTGTAGGGTGGCGGGAGATATGCGAGATAGCCGGGAGGGCGTCCGCTAAGATCCCGTGTCGCCATGCAAGATACATACAAGATAGCGAATTCGCTACCTATGTTTCGAAGTTCCCTGTCAATCGTATGTTTTGGGATAAAGGTCGACCTGCTGCGACCCAAAGCTTGGGGTCGGCGGTGACGAAATGAGCAATTTGGGAATTTGAGGGAAAAAAACCCACTTGGCTTAGAGTAGAATAAAGGGAGGAAAAAAATATATATATAAAATCCCTGCGAAGCTGTTTGGCCGTGCTGTGCGTTGGTAGATATGCACCTGTCGCTGAATGTAGACATCTTGGAGAATCATATCCATGCAGATGCAGCAGAGCGTTGTAAGCTTGTGTTTGGCTGATTTCTCCTTTTTGCGCAGAGCGCATGACCATAGCAAAGCTTTGCGGGATGCCATTTGTCGGCTTCCTTCTCATGGAGGTCTGAAAATGCGATTTGTTCAAAAATCCATATTCTTTTCTGGCGAAAACTCATCGTATTGTTGTTTAGCTCAGGTTAGAATGTTGTTGAGTTGTTGTAGTCTTGTAGGAAAATCTGTCGTCGAAATAGTCGACCTCTCTCTCTCTCTCTCTCTCTCTCTCTCTCTCATTCATAATATCCATTGGCGACGTGTTCATTTGTATCCAACTGCTGTCGCACACTTCTGGCAATAGTAGAGGTTAAATCCAACTCGAATCATTCCTATCGATGCAGGGTCGTCGGTCGATGTGGCTTCGACATGGCGATGGCAGCGCAGACAGCGCATCACCTCGACCGACGCAACGGGTTGGACGTCCATACTGATTCGGATAGAGAGGTCGGTGTCGGACGACGATGGCGAGCTGCTATCTGAATCTAGTGACGAAGAGCTAGCGTAATGTGATTTCTGAGGACGAGTTGACATGTTGAAGAGTGGCAAAGCGGCGTAGACTAGCGTATGTATATGTATCTGTGTGGAGGGAGGGGGGGATGTTGGCAGCTTATATGGAAGCTTTTCAAAAAGTCGGGAATGGAATGTGAGGCGTGGAGCTTTCTTGGGGGGGGCTTGTTTCGGAATGTTTGGATGTTTGGCGTTGGCTCAAGTCGAGAGATCCAGTTCTTATTATTCCACAGTTACTAGGGGTTGGTAAGAAAACAAGAGCTCCGCAAGGGTGGCCCTCTTCTTTTTGTATGTAGTAGGGTTATGTAGGTTATGTATGTACTATGTATGTAGAGGCCTGACCAGATCCCAGAAAAGACAGGCCCCAGTCTTGGTTGCTAGCTAGTACACAGCTAGTAAGAGGTAGTACTTCGTACACAGGACAAGTATAACCGTATAAGAACGCAGTAATATGGCGCAAGTATCCAAGTGGGGAACTGACTGGGAGCAGGCCAGCAGGTGTCCAATTTGGTCGTCTGTATGTCCAGTTTGTGCCTGGTCACGAATAGACTAGGGTGTAAAGGGTGTAACCTATGTATGTATGGACAAGCAGGGCAAGGTAGGGAGGTAGGGGTATAATAGTGCAAGAAGGAAAAAGGAAAAAAGAAAAAAGGATGGAAGGAATAGCGTGCTGCCTAATAAAATCCCGATGACCTCGGCGTTTCGCGTTTCCTTCTACCAAGCGGATCCGTCGGGCTCGAATAACAACTTCATTCATGCGTCGAATACTTCTCGCAGTGGCTTTTTTTTTTCTTTTCTTTCTATGACACGATGTACTTTGGAACCGTATGTACGATATGTACAGGGCGTGCCGATGAACCTTCGGTCTGGCGCTTTGTTATCTGTGTTTACAATATGCAATATTCCCAGATTAATCCCGGGAGTGGTTGATTCAGGGCGACAGAGTGGACAGCTATATACCATGGATCTGCTTGCGACAGCTGTTCCCAAGATAAGAGATTAATAAACTGTGGATGTATTTAAGTTGTTTCGCATGATTTCCAAAAACGAAGAAAACAGAGCCTCGGGAATTAACAAGGCTCAATTTGATATTTTATTGACCGTCTAGTTTTACGTTATACTGTGTCCTGTAGAGTTATGTACATAGAGTTATATCATGCGATGAATCGTGGCTTAACGGTATCGAGATCCGTAAATGTGTTTTATTAATCCATTGAAGATGTAAATTGTTAGGCAGGTAATGTCGTAGGACCACACTATTACCTTGAACTACGTAAGTAGTTGTAGTAGGTTTACTCTAAGATGGAGGGAAGATGCTGTCATCTATTGCGTGTACACCAGTATCATGAATCGGATGAAAATCCGGCGTTGCGCACTGTTCGAATTACTCTACCTAGTGATAAATAGGGATGCCTCCTGTTAATATCTGAAACGCTCCGAGGCTTGTTATAGGTATTTATTCTCCATTCTAATATGGTCCTATACTACTACACAGGCTATTGATGAAATGTGGTTAATACTGTTCTGATATTGACCTTACTCTAAAGCAGCAGCAAGCGATGACCACGAAGAACTACGATGGCTAAGACTTGCTGATACTTGGCTTTGGCATACTATTCGTTGGATGGATCTCTTACACGTGCTACTATTGGGGGTTTAATTTCTACTGCTTAATCACTTGCAGATGCAAACCTGTAGTGAACTGTCACGATCCGATCTATGAAGGATGGCATTACCTAACAAACAAATAGTTGGCTTGATATAACTATGTAAACTCTCTACAAGGCTTTCAGTCGAGACTCCATAGAAAGAAGAAAATCCAATTGAGCACTGATTGAGATAATAGCGCTTTTCACACCAATCCTTTTCACTCTAGGAGATCATGAGCTGGCCGAGCCTCTGCCTTGAGCCCCGATGAATCTGCTAAGTCTCGATCCAGACCCTTCTCCCCGCTAGACCTGGTGACGATCACTAACGGTAGGGATCCTCCAGATCCCACACTATAGCCAACCCACTAGAAGCCCCAACTGTCCAGGAAAGAAAACATATTTGCCACTCGCACAAGAATAGCATCATAATACCACGGCGTTTGTTTTATAACGGTTCACAAAGAAAGATGGAACTATGTAAACTCGACAGAAAAGATCCGGTATCAAGCCTAATCCCCTTGTCCCAGAGCGTATGCCCCCTTGCGCGGTCGCGACCCGAGTCTCTGTCGACTCCAGTTTTACCCTCACCACGGTTCTGTGTATGAATGGATCTATCTGATCTTGCAGATCCACTTTCAGGGTGGACTTGTGGGGGGCTACGAAACTTGGAGAACAATCATGAAGTCCCGCGACGGTGTACCTTAAAGGTTAGGGGCCGACAGATGGAAGTTCGATACAGCAATTGACCTTGCGTAGTCAATTTAGCTGAATATTTGGTAGTTTTACGTATAACCGTGTAACCGGTCAGATACTAGCATTCGAGGGTAGGTAGTTGAGCAAAAACGCCGACAGGACGCCTACATGCAAGCCTGAAAACCACAACTGCAAGCCTCTATGTGAAAAACAAGTCTCGTCGCTGATTTTGACCACTTAGATAATTTCCGTATATGCGTTGAATCTTTCACTATCCGGATGCGTCACTCGGTATTTTCTTTGAGGAGCTGAGAAGTTGACCGGCGAAGACGGATTCTTGGCCGGCCGTTCTTGAATCTTCCATGAAGCATCTCGCATTCTAGACTTCAGATAACTGTAGATAATACATATAGCCTCACTTAACAATACCCCTTGCTACATAGTGTAATTTCCCGTGATCTAGATTCCCTATCCAGATGATTCCATCAAGAAAATCTTTGAAACCGACAACATACGACTGATTATGTTATCCGGGCCTAGAATCTCGACCTAGACGGAACCAAACGATCGACAAAGAGGATCGAAGATTCCCGTTGCCCAGCCCTGCCCCAGTAATGTGGCACATAGATGGGAACGGTGGGGTCTTAGGGCGTTCCAGATCCAAAATCTTCATCCATAGTCATTTTCTTATGATTATACGGAATTATACATATGTCTAGGTACATAATAGGAGGTAACACGATTAGGTTTACATTTTACGTACGGAGTACTACTCAGGAGAAAGCAAATTGAAGATTGAAAACGGGTAGCATCACAATGTCGCAGAAATAGGCAACCCGCTTCGAATTAGAATTTTCTACATTATTCCGTACCATTGAGACTAGGTACACAAAATTCTCCGGATCAATACTACTACATACTACCACTCCCATGCTGTGTGAGGCTAGTCGCGAGCTCGTGCTCCTCATCCCAAAGCTTATGCCTTATTCGGTCAGGACTATCTTTGCGAACTATTGGCAAGTTGGTTATGGCATATGTCCCTTTGCCAAGGATTAGAATGCGATAGATCGCAAATGTTTCGCTAGACAACAAGTTTCAAGCTAACCGCTGATCGAGATCGAAAAGTCGATCCATGTTGAGTATTTTCCCATTTCTACGAAATCGGATTCTTTTGCATAAATCATGTCCCTCTCCCCCGCTCTTCTCATTGTCCACGCGCGATTCTTTGTGCACGGGGTCGATTTTAGGATATTTCCTTCTCGAAGTAAAAATATGGTCTTACTACTTGGGTAATTTACACAAATATGGACTGTACCGTGAATCATCACAAGCTCTTTCGTCCCCTGTCGATCTTTGTGTAAATCCGCGACTCAAGCACAAGGACACAGGGACAAGCTTAGCTCCCCTCCCCAAGGGCCCAATCTCTCGCGCATAATTTCCCTAAATGTCGGTACCCGTTTCTGTACTTTTCCGTAAATTATCCGAGAACAAAATAGGGCTCACTCAGCTCCCGAGACAAAGGCAAAATTGCTTTCCCAAGGTTATGCTAGGTCAGCCTCACCGAGGATAAGAGTCCATCCAGTCCACACAAAGGTCCAGGGCGCTCGCGACTTCGGAGAGAATTTCTGTGGAGCCCTCAGCCTTTGTTGGCTTCACCGCAGGTCAGACTTGGGCCGCTAAGCCTTGGTGCCGAGTCTTCCGTTTATATCATGGGGATACCGTCCGGGTTGGCATTATCCGAATAGGGGGTTTCCGCGGGTTCCTCATTGCCCGTCTTTGAGCTGACTGCGTGCCCTGCCCGTTGAGGCCGTGCGCGGATAACTGAGTCACTATATTTAATATATTCTTTTTACTAGGCCGCGTATGGAACGCGCGTGATGTAGTTTATGTACACGTACGGCGTACGTAGACGCTTAGACCGCTGTTTATTTAGTAAGCGTATACCTTATGTGGCGTAGGGAAGGATACGTTAATCCCAACCGGTCTGTAATCCTCGAGTAAGCCACTTTAGGTATTTAAAGTCTTCTACATACATATTACGGGTGGGCTATGCCGGGGGATCGTTCCACCACCCTCGGGGTTCGGCTCAGTCTGGTGTATAATGCAGAAGGGCAAGCTCCGTAACGCCGTGTCTTTCTTCCCGGACATACACGGGTGTCTACAGTCCCCGTTCTATATCCACCACCCGGTCTATAGAGCAGACTGTCTATAGAGACGTTCGTGTATTGATGACTGCAGGGAGGATATGCAACCGGGAACGTGCATACAGCAGTTATCCTGATTTTATACTTACATATTTTGTTAAATGGCTCTTCGGCTTGCATTTAATCATAACATTACTCCATAGCATGTTATATCACCTCGTAGTCCACCATACCAACACCTGCGTGAGCCGACAGGATTCGGTCTTTGACTGGCTTATCGGAAGGCGTACCTAGCGACCCTTTGCATAGGTACCCTGATTAACACATCCTGTTTTCCGGTAATATAGTTCTATGTTCCAGAGCCTCGTCTATCTACCTACAACCGGGGAATAGGTACCCAATGTCAACCCCGGATCCTAGACAGAATTAAGGGTCTGCCGCTTCATAGCTGCCACAATATGCACGCCATACATGCTTTTGTTGAGCGGTATACACTTCTCGACTGTGTGTATGTCTAATATCAACAAGCCTTGAGGTCCAATTGTCGTACAAGTTGAATTGGCGTTTATTAGCTGTAGTGTGACCTGTCCATGTCTTAAATCTCGTCAGGAAATCGTCATTGCATAGACTGTTGTCTTCATTCATTGACATGCATATGTATATCAGCCCGTGGCTTTCCGCAGTGAAACATTATCGAATTGTGCCCTACTATCGAAAAACACCACAACGCCCCATCCGAGTTTCTTGCGCACCCAACGTGGCCCTGAGGGAAATTCGTGAATAATGCATACGTTCCATCCCAATCAAATCGTATAATGCTAGCACAATTAAAGATACCTATACACGTCAACTAGAATCCCTCCATTTTGACGTCGTCCCCATTATTGGACTTTCCCAGATTCTTCAACAAGTAACTCCTCTCGAAATACTTGTTTGGATGGACGATCGTCTCGAGCTGGGCAACGGTCATAATGCCCTCATCTTTAGCCTTCTTGAGTTCATTCTTATGCACGTATTCGAACACACTACACCAATCAATTAATCTGGGTCCAATGCTTCACAATGCCACAGAATTGGGCGGAGACTTACCGATTACAAGCCATGTGGAATTTCTGATTTTCTTTATCTTCCTTGACTCCTTGTAAGACTGACCGGTCAGAGATGCCTACTTGTTGGAGTAGGGAAGTTAGATTCTCCAGGTTGAAATGCCGATATGGACACCCGTGTGCTTCACCGGGGCCAGGTGGATGCTCCGTTAAAATCTTCTGGCACGAGAACGGCGAGTAGCCACCTGCGCGCCTATTTGAATCTCCACCGACGTCGCCATACGTGTGTCTTACGTTGTATCTGTACTCCTTATTGAAAGTATCGTCTGTGATCTTGTGAAAGGAAGTACGCCAGAATATTAGACATTCTTCCAAGTTTAAACCGATACCCTTCAAGAAAAGCGTGTATTGTAGACGGCCAAAATGTTTCAAATGTGCATCCCGGCGCAGCGATCGGTGAAGGTGCTGCATACATAGGGGGAAATGTGAGGATAGATTATCGATATTCCGCGCTGTGATTTCGGCGCCGGGGACGGCAGAACTGGTGCTGGTATAAGCCGCGTCAGGAGTGACGAAATTCTTAGAGAGGTGATCGAGGATCGGTGTAAGTCGATCGTCCTCATCAAGTCGTGGCAGTGCACGCGCCGTAAGCTATAACAAGTTTGGTTAACCTACTTAAGCACACATCTCGTCTGAGAGAAGACTTACCTCTAGCGATCGGTCTAGTCTCTTCGTAAACTCAGCAGTGACCATACTTGGTAGCTCTTTTGAAGGAACATAGGCTTTGCCGGCCTTTAATAATACCCTCCTAGTTTCAACTAAATCGGGTACACGCTCCCAATCGACTTTATACCAAGCTGTCTCTTCGTCCCCCTTTCTGGAGCCGATGGTCGCCGTCAATTCGGCAAAGTACTTGTTCCTCTCGTCTTCGGCTACAGGTTCCCAATCCAAGTTCAAACTCTGGATAAAGGCATTTCGCTCGCGCGCACTGTCCTCGGCTAATCGCAGACGGAAGAGCGTTGTCTCGACGCGACTAAATCTTCGGCGCAGGTCCTCGGTTGATGCGAATGCAAGTCGGAGAATGAAATGGCTGTAATGGTCTTTTTGCCTCTCAGCCAAGAGCTTAGACGAGGAAGATGAGTTAGAATCGAGTGGGAGGTATTTCTCGAGCAACGGCTTCATGTGTGCGGCGGTCTCGGCAGGGGATTTATTGCGGAATGAGCATGCTTCTAGTTCGGCGAGGACTATGATGATGCCGTCGTCAGTTTAAGATGTAAATTTACAAAAATACAGACTTGATTCATACCCCGAAGCCTATCGATAGCCCATTGTTCAAATTGTTCCAAGGTAATGTCTGCCGTCGGGGGTGTCTCGTAAAAATTTAGACGATGAGGATATTGAGTTTCCTTATAGGTAGGTTCGGCAAATTGTTTCTTGCGGTGGTCGACGACATTTCGTCTTTTGGGGTCTATACGATTAATATCTTGCCTTAACATCGTAACAGGTTACAGATCCTAAATAGCATATAGCATATAGCATATAGCATATGGCATATGGCATATGTTATGGGGTATCAATCCTAGATCGTGAAGGTTTACATGGAGACTTTTCGTCACATTATGGAATTTTGGGCGACGCGACTTTACTAAGGAAAACGCGTCATAAGAGGTGGAACGCGACTGTCAATTAAACAGGACCAATCAAGTTGCATTAAAGGTAAAGCCAGCACAACCCCACTATGTACGAAATACATAGTGGCAACCTCCAAAACCTCCAAAAACCTCCAAGACTTCGGCCCCACCTCTTTTCACGCTCTTTTATCACAATCACATATACGGAATATAGTACCATTTGATTATCCGTATATGAGACTAAGCCACACTCATGGCATCTAATCTAGATCTCTCTACCGGACCGTTTATGGATGTCTTAGCTCGCATAATGCTGCCAGATACCTACCGTATTCTGTTGGACCAGCGACATGATCATCGCTCACTATCAAAAAGCAGCGAGCGACAACGAGCTCGTGAAGGCACATGATACTTTTTGACGGCCCCGTCATTGCCGAAATCGGGTTGATGAAGCTTCAGCCACTGTGCCAGCTGTCAGAAATGGATCGTGGTTCCTAGGAATAGAGGTGTGCTTTAGATTTCCGAAGCATTCAAGCACCCAATGGAGATATTGGTTATCCGAACCCCAGCTCTTTTTCAGCTGCCTTTGAGCTCCCACCGACCTTCTTTCAGCCCATCTGGTTCCTCTAGAGAGGCTCTTGCAGGTAACCTTTACCGTCATTGGCTAAACCCCTGTTCGCCTAACCAATCAGCATCGAATTGGGATGTAATTCGATCCCGCCTTACGGATGTACTCGTACCGTATGTTGCTGATGCCCTTGGGTTTCTAACTGCCCTAAGCCTTGCTTTGGTTTCGAATGCGTAGTATAAATCAGCGGGAAAACTATGGATAGTTTTTCGTCGGAGGCCTCTGGATTTGAACTCTTTGATTCGGACTTAGTCATCATGAAAGATGATACACCAGATTCGCACCATACTACGACTCAAGATTGGGCTCGATTACAGGATGTTATCACGAAATTATACCTTGACCAAGATAAGACCCTCGAGGAGGTCAAGTCGTATATGGAAGAGCATCATGAATTCTACTCTACGTATGGACTTACTGGATGGGACTAGACGATTTGGCTAACATTGGACAGTGTTCCCATGTATAAGAAGAAACTTGCAGCATGGGGTGCTTTCAAAAACCTCCGATTTGATGAGGTCCTTCAGATACTCTATTTAAAGAAGCATCGCGATAAAACGCACAAACCATCTACATTTTATATCAGGAGCCGAGAGGTAGATCATGGTAACCTCCAGCTGTATCTGTCTCGAAACCCCTCTGTCTTCGCGAAGCTCGAGGCCGGGGCAGCGCCCAGCCCGGAAGCAATTCGAGACGTGACTTGCCGAACCCCTCCGTCAAGCTCGTCTATCTCAATTCATAAACGCCTTTCGCCACGGCCCAAATGTCCAACCCCGGCAGGACGGCGTAGCCCACTTCCCTCTTTCCCCGAGGACATGTTTCAGGCGCTGCATATTTACTTGGACAAATCTTTTGAGACGGGCCTCTGGTCTTGGTCAGATACCCATTGTTGGAATGCCCATGGCCGATGTGGACCTTCAGGACTCTTAAGTTCACTACTTGATAGATGCGTAACCGCAGGCCTATCAGTGTCTCGTCAAGCACAGCCAGGTGCAGTTAGGAAAGCCCTCGATACCCCATTTTCAATGCTGGCGAGGGTATTTAGGAATCCTCCACCAATTCTCATACCTAAAATACTATCGACTGCTACTCATTTAAATCGAATCGGACGCGGAGAGGTACGCGGTTTACTACTTCAATTTTGTCAGGACCTCAGCATGGAAATTTATGGTCAGAGTAGTCCGCTCGCGAGATTCTGGAAAAGTCTCGTATCAATCCCTTACATCGAACAGCGGGATGCCACGGAGCGTGTCTTAGCACTTTGTGTATCGGAATATGGTACGCGGCTAGGATCGACTCACCCCTTAACTATCGAGACATATCTCAAATATTTCGACGCCGTAGAAAGGGAGAAGGATCCTAGAGTTCAATTACAAAGTCTCCAATACCACTTGTCTAAGATCCGCGACAACTTTGCTGACCGGTCCTTACTCGGTTTGCTTAAATTGGAGCATGCATTAGCGACTTGCAAATTGAATTTGAATCAAGGATTCCTAGACAAAGCCGAAGAAGCTTTATCTTGCCTAAGTCCTAGTTCCCTGGCGGCTAGGGATGAATCCTTTCGTTGTGTCTGGCTTGGGTATATCAAGTGCATTAAAAGGGACTTCCGACAGGCCGAGAACTTTTATAGAAACTCGGTGTTTGCAGCAAGGCTTACTGGCTCCCGCGATTGCATTCTTGAATCTCTCTTCCAACTTGAGACCTTCTTATTGTATATAAAGAAACCAGTTGAGGCCGAGAAAATTCGCGCAGAGCGATTTCGAATGTTTCGCAGATTGGATTCCCTTGTCTGGGCTGATCAGAGCGAGCCAAATCCTAGAGACAACACTCCTGGTCCTACGATCACGATAGTACATATCGGTTCCACAAAAGATTCTTCCAAATGGAGGCCTTCTGCCTTTAATGAGGTCACTGAGTATGTTAGTGCATCGGATTCCCAGCCATAATAAGCACGTGTATTCTAGGACTTCTTAATAATGAGATAGCATTTGTAACATAAGCAGTGTGTTAGTACACGTGGAAATAGATGACAAGGATAGCATTCGGTTACTTTGAAATAGAATAGTTTGTCATGTTAATTCTATTACGTTGTGGCGTATGTTCATTTACTCTAGTAATGTTCAGAAGTATATTCCGGATGATAATAATTGTGGTTGGTACTTTCATGGAGATTAATTACTTGCTACCTCTATGGTAGCTTTCAGTCTAAGGCATTAAAACAAGCTATCATTTGTTTATTAACTAACCGTATAAAGATACTATGTTTAGTGACAGTCATAACTATAGTCGATTTTTAGAATAATGACCTTAGCTTCCCTACATCGGTTATATTACCAATAGTTGTGAAAGAGTTATATGCTCTCTCTGCCCTTACACTTCCAATTTGGCGCGAGGCTTGGTCGATGAACTTTGTCTTTAGATCCTCCACAGTCAGAGAGTTCTCTAAGCTTCCAATTGCGTGTTCGATGTAATTTTCCTTGGTGCTATCGTCGTTGAAGGTTATTGTGGTGTACGCTTGGTCCTCGCCTACACTGTTGTCCGTGGTGACATTGACTAACTTCCGCATGCTTATTACTGTCTCGTTCTGTACAACTTGATCTGTAAACTGCGTGGGAGTTGCTTGGCCGTATAACAGTGCAACAGCGGCGGCGTGGTATATACTGAACTTGCCTTCGAGCCCTGTCTGCGGGTCTGTCTGGCCGGTGAGTACCAGTACTTCTGGATTTACGCGTAGGTTAATGCTCTTAATCGATTCAATCGACTTTCCCTCGTCTAGGACTTGGTTATGTAGCTGGATGCACCCGTCGATGGTAGGGTGCATGACGATGCCGCATGGAAATGGCTTGAATGTGTTCCTCTCGATCTCCCAAGTTCCCTTTCCTAGTTGCGCAAAGTTGGCCGATGCATTCTCGCGTGTGCTGACTACGTGTAGCCAACCGTATTTATCCTCCAGGGCTGTGAGTGAACTTGTGTATCCTTTCTGTGCTAGGAGCGCGGCTAGCATGCCCCCTTGCGTCGCGCGCCCGATGTGGAACGATTTGGTCATTGAGCCGAAAAAGGCTTGCATCCCGATGACTTGTGTAGAGGCGATTCCTATCGCGTGCTGAAGGTGCTCCGTATCCAGCCCTAATAGCTTGCCAACTGCGACAGCCGCGCCCACAGAACCTGTCGTACTTGTAATATGCCACCCCACGTCGTAGTGTTCCGGGTAGACCGATAATCCAAGTTTAAGCTCGGCCTCGATGCCGGCGACAAAAGCGGTTAGGAAATCCGTTCCTGACACTCCTCCGGTGGCTTGATTTCCATTTCCCTGAGATCGAGACTCAGCTTCAGCAATGGCAAAGAGCGCACTCGCTACCACCCCTGTAGGATGTATTATACTCGCGAGATGCGTGTCATCGTAGTCATCAACATGCGACGCGATGCCATTGATAAACGCAGCGACTTGTGCGTCCGCAAACCCTGGTTCTATCCCGAACCCCACCCCCTTTCCATCCAGTGAGCCGTTCAGACCGAGGATACTAGACGTCGGCGGCCCGCCAAAACCTGCGGATAATGACGTGTTGAGCGCGATCTGTGGTGCAGCTTGTGCGAACCCGCCGATGGCGCAGCCGGCCCAGTTGTAGATGCTCTTGACGGCTGCGTCGACCACGGGTGCAGTTAAGTTGGCGTAGGTTAGACTTGTGGCCCAGGATGCTAGCGTAAAGGTTGCCATAATCGTTAGTACGCTGTCTGAATAGAAATTGTAGCCCTGAGGACTTAGGATGCCGCTTCTCAGCATATGAGATAAATCAAATAAAATACATAAAACAGGTCCTTTATAGAGTTGCAGAGATGATGTCAGAATACACTTCCATAGTAACAGTCTCCAAGTAGCCTTCCTAGGTAGTTTCGGGAATAGAATGGGCTTGCCATAGTATGTGAGTTGGTGAGGGGTTGGATTCGGGAGTGACTTATAGCAGAGAGTATAACTGCAACCTAACATATAACCGGACTTAAGATCTGATGACGATGGTGTTTGTTTTATGTAGAGGATAATTGAGTATATAGTCGATGAATAGGAAGATTTACCCCTATTATTTTTAAATCCCAAAATAGTTAAATTTCAATCTTGGTCACTATTAACTGTGAAATATTATCTACTTGTGTTTGTCTACCTTATATTAATTCAGTATTGAACTTTGAATTAAATTGAAAATACTTGTAATATTTATCGCAAGACACGCGTTAGTAAGTAAAGATTCATATACATGTTTGAAAAAAGGGCCGCCAAGTAGTAATGAATAGTCCAAGTCTTACAAGTAACTTATCCGGCTGACTAAAGATATACACACAAAAAAAGTTTAATTAAAACTAATAGTTAATCCATTGTTCAAGTGATAATATTTAATTAATGGCTTTATTTTTAATCTTTTTAAGTTTATTTAAGTTAATAATACGGTTTAACAATACATTAAACAAGTTGTGTTTTTTATAATAAAACCGTTAATGTTATATAAAAAATAATAAATTAACCATTTAAATACTTATTTAACCTTTGTTTGTTATACCAAATTAAATAATGTAATAAAACTTTTACGCATAATTGTTAATTAAATAATTAATTAATTGGTATATTTAACGTTAAAATAAAAAGAAAAAACCAGTTTTTATAAACTTTTTTAAAAATATATAACGTATAAAATTATTTAAAAACTAATATATAAAATATTTATTTATATTTATATATATATTATATTATTAATTTTTTAATATTTTATAAATTTAACTTTAAAAAATATATATAATAATATTTTAACCATTTTTATTAACTTTTTTAAATAAATTTATATTTAATATAAAATTAATATTTAAAAACCGTTTATTAAAATACCATTAATTTACTTTTAAACCATTTTATATTACATTTTTAAAAATATAAAGTTTATTTTAACCGTAAATATTATTTTATTATAATTTAATTATTAAATATAATTTTAAAACATTTTTATTATATAATACGTTATTAAACGTTATATTTTTAAATTATTATATATAAATTAAAAAAAAATAAAAAAAAAAACGATTAAAAAAAAAAAACTTTTTTTTATAAATTAAAAACCTTTAATTTAAACTTTTTAAATAAGTTTTATTTTATTTATTTAATATTTAATATTAAAAGTTATTTTAGTTTTTAAACCAGATATTTTTAAAGCGGGTTACGCCCGTTATACGCCACGTAACGCGTAATTTATGTGTTTATATTTATAAGTCACGGGTAAAACATTTAAAAATATTTGGTTTAAAATTATATAATATTATAAAAGTTTTTAACGCTTTTATTAATAATAAAAAAATCAAATATTATATTTATAATGATTTAATATATTATAATAATATACGAAATAATTTTAATTTTAATGATTTAAAATTTATAATATGTTTTTTTTAATTTTTTATTTTTTTTATATATTTATACGATATTACGTTTTTATATATTAAATTTTAACGTTTAAAAATCTTTAACGTTTTAATTATTTACTTAATATTAAACTTTATATAAAATATTTAAATATAATAATTTAATATTTTATAACCACATATAAAATCTTTTTTTTTAATAATTTAAAATTAATACATTTTTTAAGCTTTTAGTTTTTTTTACATATTTATATTAAACTTTAACGTTTATTACAATTATCGTTACGCGTTACGGTTATTATTACAACCGGTATTATAACCGTTATTACAATTAACGCGTTATTACGGTTAACGCGTTATAACCGTTATAACCATTTTTAATACTTTAAAAAACTTAAAACGCGTAAATTTAATTAATAAACTTAATAATAAAATTAATATAATTATATAATTAATTATTATTTATTATAAAAACATATTAATATTATTATTTTAAAATATTAAACGTATAATTTTAATATGTAAAGTTTTAAACTTATTTTAAACCATAAATTTAATATTATTTTAAAAAGTTGTTTTAAAGTTTAATTAATTAAAAAAGTAATATAGTTAAAAAAGTACAATTTTTTAAATTAATTTCGAATTTATGGTTTAAAATTACTTAAAATAAATTAAAGGTTAATTTTTTAAAAATATTATATAATTTTTAAAAAATGTTTAAACTTTTTAAATTTTAATAAAAATCTTTATTAATATATAATTTAATTTACCAATTTAAATTTAAAAATAAACCATTTTTATTTTATATTAAATTTTTAAGTTTTTTTATAAAATATTAAATAATTTAAAATTTTAATTTTATTACAAATATAATTTAATTTAATATTTAAATAATTAAACTTTTTATAATATTATATAAAATTTTTATACTCGGAATAAACGATTAAAAAATAATATAATATTTTTTTTAACAATTTTAATTTTTATAAACATTTAAATTTAATTAATAATTTAAAAAATTAATATAAATTTAAAAATTTAACTTTATTAATTTATTATTTTTAAAAATTTATAACTATTTTAATATAATATTAACAAAATATTACAACATATATTAAAACTTTATTTAAATTTTTTAAAAATATAATATTTTATTTAATTAATTTATTAATTTATTCGTTTTTTACAATTTTAATATAATTAAATATTTAACATACTTTAATATCCGTTAATATAACCAAATATTAAAAATTTAAAAAAACCTTTTAAAAATTTAAAAATAATTTTTTTTTAAATTCTTTAATAATTATTATATTATTTAAACATATATAAATTAAATATTTATTATTAATTTTTAAAATTATTTAAAATTTATATTTAATTTTTTTTATTTTTTTATTAAAAACTTTTATTTATTACAATTTTTTATAACCATATTTAATATTATATTAATTTTTATATAAAATATAATTATATTTTATATAACTTTTTAATTATAAACCATTTAAATAAATTATAATATATATATTAAAAAAAATACATAATTATATTCGAAAAACTTTAATTACATTTTCTTTAAATTACCTTTTAATAAATGATTTTTTAAAACTTAATATATATTATTACATTAAAAATTTAAATTAAAAAAAAAAAAAATTTATTACATATTATATTTACGTACATATTTTAATAAAATTTTTAATATTACATTTATATATTACAAATTTTAAAACTAATTTATTTATTAAAAAATATTATTTATTAACAATTTTAAATTTAAAAACTAATTTATTTTAAATTTTATTAAAAATTATTTTTATTATAAATAATTTAACATTTTTATAAATAATATTTTTAAAAATCATTTTTTAAATAAAAAATATAACCTTTATAACGCCATTTAAAACTTTATTAATTTTTATAATATAAAATTTTTATTTAATATTAACTTTTTTACTTTTAACTTAAACATTATTTATAAATAATTTAATTTTTTTTATATATTATATTTTTATTTTATATATAACAATTAATAATATACATACCATTATTATTTTACAAAATAATTTTATTAAAAAATTAAATTTAATATTAGTAAAATTTTTTATATATTATATTATTTACTTAATTTTATTTATTAAAATAAAAATATATTATTAAAAAATAAACTTTTAATTAAATTAAACGTTTAATTAATATATAAATATAATTCTTTTATTATTATTTTATATTTAACATATAATAAAATTAAAATTAAATATATAAATATTTAAAACATAATTATATTTAATTTTAATAAAATATATAAATTTATATTTAATAAAAATAAAAATAACTTTATTATTTTTACTTTAATTAAATATTTATTTAATATTATTTTTAAATTATATTACATTTTTATTAAAAATTTTTCCCATTTAAAAAATATATAAATTATTAATATAATTAAAATAATATTAAAAATTATTTAAAAATACGTTGGTTATATAAAATAAAAAAAATTAAAAAAATTAAAAACTTTTATAAAAACTTATATTATATATTAAAAAAATTTATAACAATATTTTTAAATTAAACTTTAACTTAACATTTAATTATAAAAAATAATACATATTTTATTATAAATAACGGTTATTTTTATTATTTTAAATATACAATAAAACATTTATTAAAAATTAAATTAAAAACATTTTATATATTTAAAATAATTATAATTACCATTTTATAAATTTTAAAAACATATTTTATATTATATATTAAATACGTTATAAAATTTATTATAAAACGTTTTAAAAAAAATTTTATTTATTATAAATTAATTATTTTATAGAAAAAAATTATACGTTTTATTTTTTTTATAATAAATCTTTTTAAACTTTTATTTAAACATAATAAAAACATTATTAAACATTATAATTTAATATTTATAAAATCTTTTTTATTTATTTTTAATAACATTATTATTTTAATTATTTTAAAAGGTTTAAAATAATATTTAACCTTTAAATTAATTTAAAAAATAACTTATATATATTTTATAATATAATTTTATACCGTTTTTAAAAAATATACTAAAAAATTATTAATGTTAAAAATAATATTTTTAATAAAAATCGTAACCGTTTTTATTTTTTTTAATATAATTATAATATTTTATTTTAATATTTTTTTAAAAATTATTAAAACATTTAATAAATTTACGTTTAAATTATCGTTTAATATAAATATTTTAAAAAAACCTTTTTAAAAAACTTACATTTTATTATTAATTTTTTTTACCGTTATACCATTTATTAAAAATAAAAAAACTTTTATTATTAAATTAAATTTATATTAATTTATTATTTTATATAATTTAACATTATTTTTAATATTTTTTATTTTACTTTTTTAATAATTATATTTTATAAAATATATTATTTTATACAATTTTTATTTTTCCGTTATTAATAAAAAGCCATTTTTTAATTATATACACTTTATTTTATTAAATACTTTTTTATAATCTTTGTTTTATTAAAATACGTTATAACTTTTATTATTTAATAAATAACCAATTATCATTAACACATTAATAAATAAATCTATTAATATTTATATATTATAATTTATTTTTTTAACATTAAGTTTTTTAAATAACGTTAAAAATAAAAAAACCTTTTTTTTTATTATTTTTAAAAAAGTTAATAATTTATTATTTAAAACCGTAATTTTATATTTTTTTAATTTAAAAATCCGTTTTATTAAAACAATTAATTATAAAATTATATAATTTATTTTTAAATATAAAACATTTACTATTTCGTTTATTATAAAAAAAATATTTAAAAAAATAAAGTTTAAAACATATTTTTTAATATACATAAATATTTCCACTTTTAAAATTAATATTAATTTATTATTAATAACTTATTTAATAATATCCGTTTTTCGGTTATAACTTTTAATTTTAAATTTTTAATAAAAATATTTTATATTAAAATTTTTTATTATTATATATTTTAATAAAAAAATATAATTAAATAATATTTTCGTTATTTTATTATTTAATTTATTTAATAATTTATAAACGTTAATTACATTTAAATTATTAATATTTAATTAAAATATATTTTTTATAATTTAAAATTAATTTTATTAAATTATATATTTATTTTTTTTTTTTACGTAAATAATTATTTAAAATTTTATTAAAAAATTATACCAATAATTAATTAAAATATAAATATTATAATTAAAATAATTATTAATAAAATAATTACTATTAATATTTATTTAAAATTTTTATATTAAAATTATATTTATTCCGTTTTTTTATATTAATTATAAAAAAATAATATATATTAATAACTTTTTTTTAATATTTTTTTAAATTATTTTAAAAATTTTTTATTAACGTTATTTATAAAATTATTTAAATTTTTAAATTTAATTTAAAATTTATATATATATATTTTATATTATAATTTTATTAAATAATATTTTTATAATAATTATAAATATTTTTAAAAAAAAAATTTAAATTTTATAACGTTTAAATTTTAATTTATATTGTTATTGTAAAGTTTTGTTTAACGTGAAATTTAATAAATTAAAAAAGAAAAGAGAAAATCTTTTTTATGGGTTATTTTAATAATGTGGTTAACGTATAAATAAAATAAATATAATAGTTTATTTAATAATTTATGTAAATTTGTATAATAATGATGTTTATTAATAACTTTTTTATAAAAAATTTTTTAATGTTTTTATTGGTTTAATTTATTATAAGTGTATTAATCCACCGCATTTGTTACATTGTTAATTTATTGCATTTTATTGTGTTAATTTATTATATTAATTCATTATATTTTATTATGCCAATTTATTGCATTTTAAAGCCTTTTATTAAGTCCGGATTATTGTAAACAGATTTGTAATTGTTTTTTTAATATATTTATAAATGTTATTTATATTTTAATATTTTTAATTTTATTTTTTTCGATTGTTAATTTGTAGTTTTTAAATTTCTTTAATAATAGTTTTAATTTTTTCGATATGGTTGTAAATGTAATTAATATTTTTTTTTTTGATTTTTTTAGGTTATATATTACTTATTTTAATTAATTATATTTTTATATTTTATTTAATATTTTTATTAATTATATAATTTTTATAAATTGTTAAATATTTTTTTTTATTAAAAAATTTTATATTTTAAATTATTTAATTATTTACGTAAAAAATTAAAAACTTTTTTAAGTTTATTTAATTTTTTAATTTAATTTATATATATTTATTTTATTTATTATTAATTTTATAAAATTTTTTTTAATATATTATTAATAACGTTTTTAATATTTTTTATTTATGTTTTTATATTTTTAATGTTATTATTTTTATTATTTATTATAATATTTTTATTATTGATTTTTTTATTATTTTTAATAGTGGATATAAAAGTGTTAAAATTATAAATATTAAGTATAAATTTTGTTGCGTTTTTATATAATTATACTTTTAATACTTTTTCTTATTTTTTTATTTATTATTAAAATATAGGAATTTTTTAATATTTTAAAAATTATATAATTTATATTAATTTTAATATTAGTAATATTTTTATAATATTATTTAATAATTTATTAAATTTTAATAAAAAATTTTTATTTATTTATATAATTTTAAAATATTTTTTGATTAAAACATATAATAAGATTTTTTTATATTATTTAATTAATTATAAAAATTAAATTTTATTAATATATTAATAATTTTTTTTAAATTAAATTATTTTTTTGGTTTTGTAATATATATTATTTTAATTTAATATATTTTTAGGTTTTTAATTTATTTTTTTTTTAAAATAAAAATATTTTTTTATTGTTATAAAATAAGTATTTTGGTTAAAAATTATTTATTTTAATAATGTAATTATTTGTTTTTAATAATATATTTTTTTAAATAATAATTTTTTATATTGTTTTAATATTTTAATATTGTTTAAATTAATAATATTTTAAGTTATTATTAAATTAAATTAATATTTACTTTAATTAAATCTTTGGAATATTTTAACCTTAAATATTTTAGTTTTAAAATTCATATTAATTGCCAATATAATTAAAATATAATTGTAAATATATAACAATTTTATTTTTAAAGATGTAATTAAATGAAAATATATAAATTTATGGTGTAAAGATTGTATTTTTAAAGTTTGTAATAATGGTGTTAATATTTTTGGGTAATATTTTTGTTATATTAAATTTGGAAGATAATGTAAAAGAAAAGAAAATATTTCTAGTGATGTTAATGAAAGGAATTCTTTTATGGTTGTTTAATGGGTTTTGATTTTTCGAATTAACCGTATTCATTTAAATTAATTGCATTTATCCCAATTTAAAAATTAAATTTTAAGCCAATTAAGTATTAATATTAATTTTATTCTGTTTATTTATATTAAGTTTAATTTTATTCCATTTATTTGTATTAAATTTAATTCCATTTTATTTATTTATATCGATATTAATTTTATTCCGTTTATTTGTATTTAAACTTAATTTTAAAAATTGTATTATTTTAATTTTTTAAATTAAAAGTATTATTATTAATATAATTAATTATAATAATATAATTAATAATTATAATGGTATAATTAATAATTATATTAATAATAATATTATTAATTTAATGTTTAATTTTACTTTAACATTTATTTTTAATATTTCTTTTATTAATTTCTATTTTTTATTTTTATTTTTATTAATTTCTTTATATAATTTTAATTTTTTTAATATTAATTTATTTATTTTATTAAATTAATTTATTAATTTTATTATATTTTATATTAATAATTTTTTAACATATTATTAATTATATATTAAAATATATTTTTTTTATTATATAAAATATTTTAATATTAATATATTTTATTTATTTATTTATTTTTTTAAAAGTTTTTTAATTTTATAAAATTATTATTTATTATTATTATTTTTAATTACAATATGTTTAATTTAAAGTTTTTATTTATTATATAAATTTATTTTTTATAAAATTTTATAAAATTAAACTATTAATATAATTTTATATATTTTTTAACAGTTAAAAATATTTAATTTATATATTAAATCTTTAATATATTTTAATATTATTAATAAACCAATTTATTAAATAAACTATTTTTGTAAAGGTTTTTTTAAAAAATTATATTTTTTATATAATTTGAAATATATTATATTTTTAATTTTTTAATTAATTGGTTTATAAATTTTATTATATTTTATTTTTATATTAATTGCGGCAAAGTTTATTACAATTTTTACTTTTTTTTAATATAATTTTTTTAAAATATTAAAATTAATAAAATTATTTAATAATTTTATTATTAAAATTATAATTTTTAATTTAA